>NW_003852401.1:24053656-24191998 GCF_000181295.1 Otolemur garnettii
ATTCTTAGGATGTATTCACACAGAACACACAAGTTGTAGATGTGGAAGGAACGTGTTGAGCAATTTTGATATCAGATCAAAAAAGAGCTAGAATTAGTTATCCAAACTGCCTTCATTGATCTAATTTCATAGATTTCTTTCCTCCACGTATATTGCTTAGGTAGCTACAATTTATGTCACATACCTTGTCTCTTCAGCCTAAGCCAGAGCTTTGCTTACTTTCCACTGAGAAGCAACCCCCGTTTACCTTTAAAATTTTTGTCATATAATTGGACACAGCTTTGCATCAACTTCCTTTGGTTTGCCCGTGTGCTTTCCTGGTCTCCATGGTATCTGTCTCTGCTCCCTGAGCAATGAAGCTCACTCTTATCAAGCTAGAAGAACAAAAATAAGGTAACCAAGTAGTGCTTTCTATGCGGAGGGAAAGCATTTATGGGAAATGCTTTCACCCAAAGGATTTTTTTAATCTCCAACTTTGCATTCAAGAACTCCACTAAAGAAGGGAAATATGCCAGAGATTATGGAACATCTGCTCTGATGCGGGCACTACTGCAGTGAGCAGGGCTCCCGGGGTGGAATGATGGGAGTCAGATGATGCTCCTGAGGAGATTTTCCGATTGAAAAGGTGGCATCTGTGAAAACCTAGTAAGAATATAAGGAATGTGCTTGAACAGATGGCACGTGAGGAACGTTGGCATAGAACCATTCTCTGAAAACCTTTGAAGGATTAATAAATGTGGTGAAGGGAAAGGATTGCAAATGATTAATGATGAACCAATTCTATTATACAAATTCCCTTTGCAGTTGTAATTCCAAAAGCTGTTATTTCATGTGTGTGTTTGTGGAGGTCAACACTTAGTCATAGCATAATTACAGGGTGTAGATAAATACTTGGTGTGCAGCTCTCTAAATTATCTTTCTCTGCATTGCAGGGGCTATTCTTAAAGTCAGAAAAGAAGAGTTGTGCCTTAGGTAATGGATGTGTAAGGGAGCTACATACATTGAGAAGCATCAATAATAGGTTTAAATGAATATATGTGTGGTTATATTCTTATGTTGATGCGGATTAAATTTTAAAGTAGGGCAGCTGACTTCAGAAACTGCCATGAGAAAAGTCAGTATTTTGGACTGAAGATCAAACTGGGTTAACAAGACACTGCCAAAAAGCTTTTACAGAATAAATACAAATTAGTATAATTTTTATATAGCAACTATTTGTATGTGCCCCAGTCCGAGTGCTGCGAAGGAGCTTGTGATTAATAAATAGCCTTGTCTTTCAAGAAAGGGAATGATTTTCCTTGCCCCCATAATTTCACTCTTGATTTATTCTGAAATTAATTCAGAAGTCAATTTTAGCTCCTGCTTATCTAAGAACATTACAAACTATGACGTAGTAGAGTCAATTCAAAGAGGTTTTATGGCAACATTTGTTAGGATTATGTTTGGCTGTATGTAACTTAAAGAAAGCTAAGTAAGAGTTTCTACCTGTAGGCATTATTTTCCTTCTCTGACAAGATGCCGCAAACTGTCAGTCTGGGGCTGGCGGAGATGCTAAGGATGTCATCAAGGATCTGGGATCCTTCTGTCTTTCTGCTTTGGCATCTTGAGTATATAACTTTTTTCCTTATGGTTGCAGGAGGACTTTTGTACCTCATGGAATTACATCTATGATATTCCAGGCTGTTAGAAGAAGGAAAGACTAAGAAAAAGGGACAAAAAAGACAAGCAGGGCCCCTTTAAAAGAATATTCTGGTAGGAAGCCACACCCAGCAGATTCTACTTACTTTTGATTGGTCAGATCTGAATAACAAGGAAGTTTGGGGAGGTGACTAGCACCCTTTCCAGTATTTACAGTGTGATTGGGACTCTAGATATTTGGAACTCGGTGTTGCTGTGCCAGTAAAGTATCTGTCACCTATATAAAAGGTGACATGTTAAAGTATCTGTCACCTTATATAAACTTTGAATTGCCTATGTTATTGTAGTGGACCCTTCCATAGAGATAAATCTTACATTATTTAGAAACTTTAGAAAGCTGCATCAATTGGTCCTAAATTCCAATTCTTTCCATCATTTGTTTTTCTGGATAAGTAGATCCTGTTGTGAGCCTATCTGTGTCTTATCTGAACTTTTATTTTAACCCATTGGTCATGTTCATGATGCCTGGAGTTGTTCAGAACAGCCAATCTTTTCAATTTCATTGCTTACAAAAGATACTTGATTAATATATTAATATTAAAAAAAGAGAATGTACAATGAATAAAATAAAACCTACTTCAAATCTTTTTTTTTTTTTTTTTTTTTTTTTGAGACAGAGCCTCAAGCTGTCCCCCTGGGTAGAGTGCTGTGGCATCACAGCTCACAACAACCTCCAACTCCTGGGCTCAAGCGAGTCTCCTGCCTCAGCCTCCCAAGTAGCTGGGACTACAGGCGCCCACCACAATGCCCGGCCATTTTTTGGTTGCAGCCATCATTGTTGTTTGGCGGGCCCAGGCTGGGGATTCGAACCCGCCACCTTAGGTGTATGTGGCTGGCGCCTTAGCCGATTGAGCCACAGGTGCCGAGCCTACTTCAAATCTTATAACGCAAAATAACTATGTACTGTTAACATCCTAGTAAACATTCCTCCAAAAGTCTCTATCTTACTATTTATCTTTATATATACACATATGTGTATACACGTGTACTTTTAGTGTCTAATTTCAAATACCTTTATAAATATAATTTTGCATTCGTGGGATAATGATAAATGTGACCTTCTAAAACCTTTATTCACCCAATGATAATTAGTAGTCATTTTTCCATGTATAGATCTATGTCTAGACTTAATTGTCTTTTTAATAGTTGCCTGGTATTTAGAAAGCTATTAAAATGTATGTTGTTTGTTTTCTAATGAGATATTAATAGAGTATGAGCACCATGACAATGCCTAGTTGCCCCTCAAGTCTAATGCATCATAATTGTGCTGTAAAATCTAAGTACTAGATTAGACAAAACTGATCACTAGAGTCTAAACCCTTTGGTTTAGGCAGAATGGTATGTTAAAGAAGTCAAGGGAACTGAGTCATAGTCCCAGCTTGGCTGCTTACTATGTGGACTTGAACAAATTGCATTTCTCAGGACCTCAGTTATCACATCTGAATGTACAGGCCGCATTCAGGGTCTCTTCCACTGATCCTTGTGTTTTGTTATTTTTATTAAACCTTGTCTTCCATTATTACTGAATCATTACCAGCTTCTTCAGAACAGAATCAGGTCTGGGTGATTATTCATGTGTAGCCCAGAGCCTGAAACTTAGCAAGAGATTACCAAATATTTGCTGAATGACCAAATGCAAATGTCAGCTCACCTGCATACTGAATTATTCTCCAGCTATACCAACCCCATTCCCCACTACTTAATTTTACCCAAATATTAACATAGAGGAACTGTCCAGAATATTTTTCCCATTTGGTTATATCTTGTCTTGTGACATTTGGCAAGATTTTAAAGATGTATTTATAAAAGTCCTAAGCTTGTTTTATCAAATTTTTCCTGAAATATTTTATTTACTTTGCTTGTCTTTGTAAATAAAATATCTCCCATTTCCAAGTGCTTTTTGTTAGTGTAAAAAAGTTATTTATCATGGTATGTTTATCTTACATTTAAGTGTCTTATCAAATTATCTTATTCTAGAAACTTAATTTTTAATTAGAATTTCTAGAGTTTCTGGAAATAAAGTCATCAATAAATCTAGACAGTTTTATCTCTTCTTGTAATGTTTATACATATTTTTTCCAGTCTTTTGGATTTACTGATAGCTCTAGGACAACTTTTTTTTCTTTTTTGAGACAGTCTTGCTCTGTCATCTCAGCTAGAGTGCAAGAGCATCATCATAGCTCACTATAGCCTCAAACTTCTGGGCTCAGACAATCTTCCTGCCTCAGCCTCCCAACTAGATGGGACTATAGGTGTGCACTACTATCTATACCCTGCTAACTTTTCTGTTTTTGGTAGAGACAGAGACTTTTTTTTTTTTTTTTTTTGAGACAGAGTCTCACTATGTCACCCTTGGTAGAATGTTGTAGCATCATTGCTCACAGCAACCTCAAACTCTTGGGCTTAACCAATTCTCTTGCCTCAGCCTCCCAAGTAGCTTGGAGTACAGGCACCCACCATGACACCAGGTTAATTTTTGTTGTAGTTGAGGTTGTCATTGTTGTTTAGCAGGCCCAGCAGGCTGGTGGTTCAAACTCACCAGCCCCAGTGTATGTGGCCGGTGCCCTAACCACTGAGCTATGGGCGCCAAGCCAAAGTCTCACTCTTGATCAGGCTCATCTCCTGACCTCAAGCGATCATCCTGCCTCAGCTACCCAGAGTGCTAGGATTACAGGAGTGAGCCACTATGCCATTTTTATGGCCAGAACTTTTTATAGCTGTTCGAAAAGCCCTTCAATATCATAAAGGTATTCTTATATCTTCTTTGGTTACTTTTATAATTTGCCTTTACATTTAAGTTTAAAACTTATATGGAATCCTTTGATTTGGAGACATAGCCTTAGATGATGTGTATATAATTTTACTTTTTATCTTTATAGATAACCAGTTGTCCCAGTACTATTTATTAAATACAATTTTCCTTCCTGGGTTTCCACGGCTGTCTTGGTCTGCATCTGGGCTCTCTACTCCTTGCCACTGCTCAGTTTGCCTGTTTTCTTAGACAATCTCATGGTATTTTAATTGCCATTGATATCAGGCTTTGTGAGAAGTTTTGATATACGCAGGACGTGTTTTTCAATGTTATACTATTTCTCTTTCAAGTGTTTGTTTTCTATTCTTGGACCTTTGAATTATTTCCATGTGTGCTTCAGAATCTACTTTTCAAGTTTCAAAACGATTTAAAAATTTTGTCAGAGTCTTAGATGGGAATTACATTGAATTATTACTTCAATTTGGAAGAATTGCTCTTAAGACATCATGTATCTCTACATTTCCTTAGGTCATTAATATCTTTCACTAAAGTTTAAAAATTATATCCTTAAGATTTTGAACATCTTTCATTAGGTTTCTTTCTAAGTAATGTAACTTTTCTGTTATATATGACAGGTCTGGTTTCAAAATACGTTCACACATTCTTTGAAATATCTCCCTTTAAAAAGTGAGGCTTACTTCCCCTCCTGTTAGGTGTGGGTGAATGTAGTAGTTCACCACTAAGGAACAAAATAAAGCAGAATTAATTAAAGAATTACATCATAAAAGGTACCGTGGCCTCCTCCTTGCTCTTTCTCAGATAATCCCTTGGGAGGGAGGCAGTGCCGCATCGTAAGGATGGTCAAGCTGTCCCACAGAGTCCATGTGGAGAGAACCAGGCCTTGCTCATGTCCAGCAAGGACAGGGCCTGTAGCCTTTAGCCACATATGTGGGCCATGCTGGCAGTGGATCCCCGGCCCCAGCTAAGGTTGCAGAACACCACTCTCACCAACATGTGATTACAGCCTCAGCCAGAACCATCCAGCTAAGCCGCTCTGGGATCCTTAACCCTCAGACAGTCTGTGAGATAACAAATGTTTGTTGTTTCAAACCACTAATTTTTGAGATGGTTTCTTACAGAATAATATATAACTCATACATCTTTATAAAAATTATGTTTTGTTTCTGGCATATAAAGATGAAATGAATTTTTTACCTTCTTATAGCTGGCTACCTTGCTAAGGTTGTCTGAATTTTAATAATAAATTTTACAGATACTATTGAGTTTTATGGACATACCATCTTCTATGCACTTCATGGCAGCTTTGATAATTTCTCTTGAATCCTTATTTTTCTTCTTAATGCAAATGGCTTAGTCTTTAGTATGATATTATCTAGAAACAATGATAGTGGGTATTCTTGTTCTGTTCCTAACTTTCAGGGGATTTTTCTAATGTTTTGCCCCCTAAGAATATTATTTCCTAGGTTTCTAATAAGTATCTTTATTGAGTTAAGGAATCCTGTCTTATCACTGGTTGTTTCTCTCAGCATGTGCTCACACACACGGCCATGGTTTATGTTCTTTGCATGGAATTGAATCAGAAGGCACACACATTTAAAATGTTGCTGGGTATTGCCAAATCACTCTCTAAAAAGTTGTATCAATATAAAATCCACCACCCTGGGCAACACAGTCATACCCTAGCTCTACAAAATATAAGAAAAATTAACTAGGCATGATGGGGTATGCCTATAGTCCTAGCTACTTAGGAAGCTGAAACAGAAGGTTTGCTAGAGCCCAGGAGTTTGAGGCTGTAGTAAGCTATGATTGCACCACTGTGTTGCAGCCTGGATGACAGAGTGAGCTCCTATCTATCTAAAAAAAAAAAAAAAAAAAAAATCCAATAATAATGCATGTAAACGCCTGCCTTTCCACATTTCACCAACTTTCTCCCCTTAACAGTAAAATGAAAAATAATTTTATTCTTTATCTTAATAAAAACAGTTACATAGCAGTGTATTTTAGGCTTCATTTCATTAAATTAGCTCATTTAATTCTCACAACGGTTTGAGATACATACTATTGTTATTTCAGCTTATAAGTGAGCAACTTTGGCATAGAGAAATAACTTGCCCCAAGGACTCGCTGTTAGTGACATAGTCAGGATTTCAACATAGATAATCTAGCCCCCAAATTCACACTCTAAACAGTATACTGAACTTCCTTTTATAGCTAATAACTGTTGGGTGCTTGCTATGGGTGGGAGCTGTTACAACACAACTAATGATTACAACCACCTTCTAAGGTCAGTACTCTTATCATCTAGTACTTTGCATATCATATAGCACATGACATACTTTTGTCGCTGAGTGAAAGTATGATTGGTCTTCCTATGCTCTCTGATTTCCCAGAAAGTGGTTCCTAGAGGTCATCAGGATTTGCTTCTGGGGCTAGAGCTAAGTTATAATATATTGCATGATTTGGGGGGAAGACATGTGTTGTTTGAATTTAATAAGGACCATGTTCATATTCACACCAAACGTGACCCAGAAAGATAAAGGCTTAGATTTAGTCTTTCCTTCACCACTTACCAGGCTAGGGTTTATTTAAATCTGAGCTTTAGATTTTTTCATCTGTAAAATGGGGATCATAATAGCTACTGGGTGGTGGTTTTGTGAGAAGTAAGATGGCTTATGTAGAGTCTCTGGCATGGTGCCTGGAATATGGTCCTTGCTCTGCACATGTGAATTCCCTTCTCTTTTCCCAAGGCCAGTTAACTCTCAGGGTAAAAGGTCTGTACATGTGAAGGGTACAAAACTAGTCCCAGCTAAAACCTCCTAGTGAATAATGCACACACTGACAGTTGAGAGTTGATTATGTGTGAGCCTATGTTTTTATGAATGTAAAGGAAATGTGTGATAACTTCAACTGTGTGCCAGTCATATTTCTAAATATATTTAATTTTTAAAATCTGAGACACGAAGAAGTTAAAGAACTTGCATTTGGTTACAGTGCTAGTAAGTAGCAGATCTGGGATTCAAACTCAAGCTATTTGGTTCCACGTTCTGCTTCCCCAGTGGTGGTTCAGGCAAATAAGTAAAACAAATGTCTTACTGTGAAAAAGACCACACAGAAAATTCACACTTTAGGTTTCTACTTGGCTGTCTATTTCCAATGAATTTTTATTTAGGTATTGACATCTTCCTTGATTATATCCAATAGTGTATATTAATAAGGTTAATTTGAATTTTAATCATTCTTCATAAAGCATCGTCTTTCCATCTATCCGCTGTTTCATTTATTCATTCAACATTTCATTTACTTATTCAACAAAAATTTGTACAGCCTTTATACAGGCGGGATGATTATATTAGAAGACTTGAAGATTAAAGACCTAGTTCCAACTTGTGTCTTTTCTGCATCCTAGGGGTGTGACCTTGATTGGTCATTTCACTTATTGGAGCCTCAGCCCCTTTAGGTTAATTGAGGGAAGTAATACCTACTTCTCTGGGTTATTCTGCTGATCAGATGAGATAATAATGCAAGAAAAAGTAATTTGGAAAATAAAGTGCTATGTAAATATTATTTGATGTAACTATTTCACAAAGAGGAGCCAGCCTGAAACCTTTGCATACTTAGCCACAACTTAGCTCTGGGAATAGGAAATGAATTAAGTTGCTCCCTGTTCTTCTTAATGAAGATCTCAGGCAGGGTTTGGGCCTCAGCTGTGGCACCTGCAACTGACACAAGAGAGAGGTTTCAAGGAAAGCTGGCTCAGGGACCCCTCTTCTCTTTGTGTAAGTGTCTTCATGGGAAGATGAGAGGTTAGTCTGGCAGCAGAGTGCTTCCTCCTCTGTGCTCCAGAATACAAATTCAGATATTAGGCTACAAAATGAATAGCATCTCCTTACACAGAAGAAATGTTAAAGATAAACAAATGGCTCGTGGGACTTGATAGAAGGAATGAGGTGTGTGCTAAGGAGTATGTGCTGCCTCGCTGTAGAAAATAAGCCCTCAGACCTCCCAGAAGCATTTCAGACAGCTAGAAATTCTGATTGAAATGATAGAAGACTGGGTTTTTTTTTCCCCTTCCAGTAAATTCTCTTTCGTGCCAATGTCCATTAAGACAGCTGGTTCCTGGAGTGACTGGCTGCATTAGAACCAACTAATGATAAGTGAAAGTCAAATACTGATTCCTAGTCGCACTCTGCAAGGATTCTTATTCTTTGGGTCTGACACGGGGCCCGAGAATCTGCATTTTTAGAAGTTCCTGGGAGGTTGCTAATTTACTGCTGGGTAAGGGACCCATGGCATGAACGTGGGGAGGCACTAAAGCCTGTGGCAATGGGACTGATGAGTTCTGGGGACTAAGCAGGTTTTTGGGATATCTCTGTCCTAGCTCCCATTTACCCCCACCATCCATTACCCTCTCTCCTTTGTCATGAAAACCTGTTTTTACAATAGTTTATCAAATCATTATAGTATACCAGTTTTAATTCACTGGTCATTCTTTGTCAACTATTTCATGAGAGAAGAAGGGAATGATTTTAGGAGGTTATTTGCCTATCCTTTAAACCCATGCTCCCCGGGCACAGTTATGTGATCGATGTTCTATAACACTGTTTCCATGGTAAAATCTCAATGCTCAGCTCTCTATTCCTGTGCTTTCTCCATGCTATGGATGGCCAACTGCTGGGTTAGGCTGTCGCTGAGGAGTGAAGTTTCTGCCCATCGCCAAGAAAGAAAGAATCGCAAAACCTTTGACGTATTCTAACCTTTGCAGTCTTGAGACATAAGGAAAGTGGCTAATGAAGGTTTGGAAGTCATTGTGTTTTCCAAGCTGAGGAAAGATGGGGAACACAGGCACACTTGTGACTTAGGGATGTGAGGAGGTTTTGGCTGCATTGCTGTGGTTAAACATAAAAGATGTCTCTGTACTCCACACGTTAGAATTCTGGCTTCCGTTACTGACAGTGTGACCAAGTATAAGCATTTAATAATACCCTAATTGCATGGTTGTTTGGAAGTTATGATAAGATAAAGCCTGTGAGTGGTACGTAATAAAAGATAGTTTCTGTCCAACCTGGAGCCAGCTTCCTCCTCGGTTTGTACTGGGTGTCAAGTGGCAGCTGCTGAAGGTGAGTCAGTCCTGATAGGAGAATCTATTTAGCTGAGCTGATGGGTGTCAATGTCTGGTTTTTTCTTTTTCTTCGTGTGGTAGGATACACATTGGTGCTTATACCTGATAAAGTACTATGTGTCAGTGCAGCTTGGGATCTGCAAAAGGTACCAAAGGAGATGGTTGATTTGTGCTTATCAGAATGGCTAAGACTCCAGGAGGATGTTTCAGCGGAGTCCCCACTGGCCCACCTGGATATACCCAGTATTAACCGGTCAGCTGTAAGAAGGCCTCCTTACATCTCCTTATATCGTTGGTTACATGATGTCGTCGGTATGGCTGGATTTCCACTTCCCATATAAAACTCCAGAAGTCAGGGATCTTTGGTTAATATAGTTTGAGCTAAGCAGTCACAGATGGATCTTTCTTATTTTATATATGTAGTTGATGAGACAACAAATAACATTTTCCCATATGACAGAAAAAAATCTGAACAGAAGATAGGGTTCTAAATTCAATGGTTTCACCTCAAAGAGGGTCATCCAGATGAGAATAAGGTGTTTGCCCAAGAAGGAGCACCCAGGGGGTGTTCAGTTTTGTGCTGAACCCAGGGTGCCGGCTTAGTGCTCCTCGGTAGGTACTTCAGCACAGCTGACTAAAGTCTCGCAGTTGTCAAAGTACTTTTCAGAGCTTTTTTCCTCACTTAAGCCTTACAACAGCCCTATGAGGTCGGTGTTTGAAATCCTAGTTGCTGGAGGAGAAAGGAAAACACAGACCCATTACGTGGAAAGGTCGGGCATAGACCTTGGGGCCCAGGGTTTTCCACATATGAAATGGCTCCTGTAAGAAATAAAAGTAAGGTTTTGACAGAATTATGATGCTATAAAGGCCAGGGGACTCAGGAACACTGAAATCTTACCTCCCCAATGAGGTAAGACTTACCTCCCCTATAACAAATGTGTCCACTCAATGGCTACCCCAGATAATGACAAAATATCATCTATTTATTGTTGGTTGAGCTCTGCCCCTACCCTCATGCTGGGAACTTGGAAAGCTGGGCAGAGCACCAGCCCTGGGCTCAAAGCCTCAGCACCTTCTGTTTCCCTCTTTTGATCAAGTATGAATCTTATGGCTCATACTAGACTGGCTGGTAGTGTGGGATAGTGGAGACAGACAGACACACAGAAACCTGCAGAACCCACAGACAGACGGATAATGAGGGAGTCAGGCCTGCTCTTCCCAAAGGCCTTGCTACTGCTCCTGACACTTGGGTGGCAGAGAGCTGAGTATGAGATGGTACCAGCTGTCAGAGTTCCCAGGAGCAAAGTGGGTCCTGGCCTCTCAGGGTGTAATAAATAAGAGAGAGGCATGTTCATTCCTTGACTGCTCCCTCCTCCAACACACACGCCAGGACACGTGGCTCAGTGAGTATTCTGGAGTCAGTCCAACTCACAGCAACTTCTTCTCCTTTGAGAGAAATTAGGAAGGGGTTTGAGAAAAGAGCAGACAGAGCCTTGAAACACAATTTTTGTAGTATTCCCAGAAACATGCTGTGTGTGCAGGTGTTGGAGCATGAAGTGACAGGTGAAATAGTAGCAGCTAATGATGCTTAAAAAGGTGGATACAAACCAGGTATGGAGGTCTGTTAGATCCTGTTCAAAATGCTTGGCCTGGCTTGGCACCCATAGCTCAGTGGTTAGGGTATCAGCCACATGCACTGGGGCTGGTGGGTTCGAACCCACCCTGCTAAGCAACAACAACAAAAAATAGCCAGGTGTTGTGGGAGGGGACATATAGTCCCAGCTACTTGGGATGCTGAGGCAAGAGAATTGCTTAAGTCCAGGAGTTTAAGGTTGCTGTGAGCTGTGACTCCATGAGAGAGTGTCTCAAAAAAAAAAAAAAAATTGCATGGCCTATATCCATGAGATCATTACTCCTCTGGGTTATGGTCCATGGAGATGCAAACTCTCTCTGGCCCTGTCCCAGACTATTTAATCAGAATTTCAGTTTTGGGGCCCAGGTATCTGTGTTTTAACATCCTTCAGCTGACTCTTGGGTAGACTGAAGTAGAAGAACCACTGATCTAGTTCATGGGAAGTGAACCGAAGGCTTTCAGGGAGGGATGGGACATGGTTTGTATTCTGGAGTGGTGACACAGTCTGTAACCCCTTCATCAGATGACTTCCATCCCCTCAACTTACTGTCAGGGGTGTGTTTTCGGCGGCTGTGCTTTAACTTACCTGGCATGGTCTGCTTGACTGTAGGTGACTGGACTATGGAAAGACACCTGTTCCAGGCTGGACCAAACGAAATAATCTCCCCCATATTCCCTGATTGGCAAGAAGGACAGTCTCTCTCTCTCTCTCTCTCTCTCTCCCCCCCCTCCCTCCTTTCATCTCCTTCTCTTCAGCTACTCAGACCTTTGCAGATGTTTACAGAGCCCTTCTGGGCTCGGGCTTGCTCCTGTCATGTAGCACTGAGCTGGCTGTCATCGCATCTGGCACACCACCCCTCCCTGCGGCCAGCCTTGTACTCTGTGATGTGGCTGGGTGGGGGCCCCTGACAAGTGGCCATTCAAGGGGTGGGAGACTTGATGTGCACCCTGCTCAGCTGGGACCCCAGCTGCCTCAGGGAGCCTAGCTCAGGCTCTGTGCTCCCACTTGGAGTCACATTTACTTTCTGATCCCTGCTTTCTCTCATTCCCCTCCTAGGGAAGGGGAAGCTATTAGCTTCCTTCTCCCCAAATCCTGCCCATTTAACCTTGAGGAGGAGGAAGATTTTGTAGAGGAAAAACCTCTATTCTATGCATTGTGTTTCCCTGCTCGGGATTTAAACCTGCTTAAGCCAGAATCTGTTAATTGAGACAAGAGAAGCTTAGCAGGGCAGTGAGGTTTACCATGGAATGATCACTGCTGTCTGCAGAGAGACTAGAGTAGAGGGTCCTAGTGGGCAGCAACTCTCCCATCCAGTGAGGGGAATGGCCTGTGCCAGTGTCACACCAGTGGAGATGGAAATAAAGTGAATAGATGCATGACATACAGCAGTCATTACAATCAGACTATGGCAAAAGTAATGAGGGATGGGGCATCTAGAATGTCCTTACATTCTTGCCTTGTGTGTCTGAATGAATGCTGAAGGCTTTCTCTCAGGACGGTAGGTGTGTCTGAATGAATGCTGAAGGCGTTCTCTCAGGACGGCAGTCATGGGGCTCTGACAATTGTAGTTATCTGACCAAATAGGAGAAAATGGCAGCAGTTGACTTTCACTCACCTCAGACCCCACTGAGAATTTTGTGTCATCCTTCTACATTTTTTATGAGCTCCTTTCCTTCTCTCTGTGTTTATGTCTCTTCTGCGGCTTCCTTATTTTCCTTCATCCTCTATCCGACCTTCCCTGGCCTGCTCTCTATTTCTCACTCCTGCCTTGGTATTTCCTTTTCTGCTCTCATTCAACTCTGCCTTCTTCACCCATCATTGTATAAAATGATTTTTGTTTATTTTGAGACAGAGTATCACTTTGTTGCCCTGGGTAGAGTGCCATAGTGTCATAGTGCACAGTAGCCTCAAACACTTGGGTTCAAGTGATCCTCCTGCTTCCAGAATGTAAGATTATTGTATGCCTCTAGAAGTTGTATATTTGTGAAATAACGTTTTATATTCCTTGCTCAAAAATTTAAAAGCAATGTAACTTGTGCAGTTGTAACAGTTATTCCTACATAGAGTCTCTGCCATCTTAAAAATAGAAGGTGGGGCTCAGCACCTGTAGCACAGTGGTTATGGCGCCAGCCACAAACACTGAAGTTAGCAGGTTCAAACCTGCCCCGGGCCAGCTAAAACAACAGGGACAACTGCAACAAAAAATAGCCAGATGTTGTGACGGGTGCCAGTAGTCCCAGCTACTTGGGAGACTGAGGCAAGAGAATTGCTTAAGCCTAAGAGTTTGAGGTTGCTACGAGCTGTGATGCCACAGCACTCTACTGAGGGCAACATAGTGAGACTCTGTCTCAAAAAATACATAAATATAAATAAATAAAAGGTAGGTCCAATTAATGCCTATTTTCAGTTTTCAGATTTTAGTGTACATTCTTTCCACTGGGGATTAAGAAAATTGTGGTCTGTGTGTTTGTTTCTTATACCAATTATTGCTGTTTTATTATAGATGGTTCCCACAAACACTAATTTTTTACTGGCTCTAGTTGTTCAAGATTGTGAAACTGCACATTAAAAAGTAGTTTTTAAAAAATAGCAGAAATGTGGAATAAAATCAAGTGAACCACAGAGTTGTCTCATCAATAACAAACATTGCTTCTATCTCTTGTGGATTGAGAGTCCCCAATACCTGCATCAAGAAGTATCTCAGAATAGAATATTGTCAGCCTCTGCTCTCCATGTGGTTTGTCTATTTAGTCCAATTTAGTTGGGCAAACCTTCATTCTCTCCCTAGTAAGTGTTGGGGATTTGCAGAGTGTGCTACCACTTTTATATAGCAGACGTACTTCCCATTTAACCCACACTTTGCCCTGTTCCTCAAGCTGAACCCAGGGAATATAAATGAATTGTGGATACAGGTTGAGCATCCCTTATTTGAAAGGCTTGGAACTAGATGTGATTTGGGTTTTAGATTTCTCAGATTTTGGAATATTTGCATTTTACTTACAGGTTGAGCAACTCAAATTTGAAAATCCAAAATGCCCCAATGAATGTTTCCTTTGAGTGTCATGTCAGTGTTCAAAAAGTTTTGAATTTTGGATTTCAGATGTTTGGACTCGGACTGCAAGTGTCAGCACTGGGTAAAGGAAAAGGGATGGAGTAGGCTGAGCACAACAGGCACGTGTGGGGCAAAGTACTTTCCGATGTTAGTTTAATTATCACAACAATTTTCTAGGGTAAGTGATATTGTCACCATTTGGGAAACTTGAGGCTTAGACAACTTTAGTGAAATACAACCCATGTAGTAATCATTCCTTTTTTGGTGTCTTTTTTTTTTACTGTAGCAAAATATGCATAACAAACTGTACTATTTTGACCATTTTAAGTGTACAATTCAGCATTAAACACATCCATAAGGTTCTATCATCACCACTCCTATCCATTTCCAGAAATTCTTCATCATCTCACACAGGAACTCAGTACCTGTTATTTCCCATTCCTCTGCCCTCCAGTCCTGGTAACTTCTCTTCTACTTTTTTTTCTAGCTCCCTTGATCTACCCTTTCTGATCTTCTGATCACTGTTATTCTTTTGATACTTGGCTAGCAATAGTAGGAAGCCGCAGAATATCACAACTATAGGGGGAGGTTCTAACACCTGAAGCCTAAGTTCAAACCTTGACTTAATTAGGGTTATTACTTATTTTTATAAATCTAGGATACTGATCGCAAAACTGAAGTTTTATTCCATTTTAAGCAAAGGATGCAAGGTTTTGGCTGTATTTTGAAGGCCAGTAAAAGTAGGTAATTTCATATGTAGAAAATTGTCGGCTGCAATTTGGAAGAATACAGGAAGACATTTCTGATGGAAATTACAAAGACATATGTTAGTTACTTAAAGAAATGGGAAGGAGAGCAATGCACCTTCTTAGGAAAGGATACCAAAGTGTAGATTATGGGTCCTGTGCTGAATAAGAAAAATATTAACATACACACACATCATATTTTAGTGATTATATATGCTATATTTCCATGTCTGTACTTACACTATGTCTATATTATTATAATAGTTTTATGAGTTACTTCGACCACTCCAGGAGTGCCCAGAGCAAATGTTTCTAAATGTGTCTGAGAATGCTTCCAGAGGGGATTGAGCATGTGGATTAGTGAACTCAGTAAATTGCCCTCCCCAATATGGATGGATCTCATCCTATCCATTGAGGGCCCAATAGGACAAAAAAGGAGGAATTTGTCTCCTTTTCTGCCTGCCTACTTGAGCTGGGATATAAGTCGTCTTCTGCCCTTGAACTGGGATTTACACCATCGGTTCCTCTGCTTCTTAGGCCTTTGGACTCAACTAGAATTATGTTAATGGCTTTCCTGGGTTGCTGGCTTTTATAGACAGCAGATCATGAGACTTAGTGTCTAATACCATGTGAGCCAATTCCTCATAATATCTAAACTCTTTCTCCTCTCTCCCTTTTCGTTCTGATTCCCTGAGTACCCCCTCCTCATCTATCCACCCACCTATCAGGACAAACGCATTACTTAAAGTATGGGTAACAGTTCTACCCTGATCCAAGGGAAAGGAACTTTTAGAATTCTCAACAAAACAACTTTGAAAGTGGGATTTCACTTGTCAGAGTGAAAAGAGAGCTGGACCTAATGTAAATACACATTCTGTTCCCTTTGAGGTGCAGCCGAATATGTGCAATGACCTAGAATATCTCCAAAGTAACCAAGTTACTTGCCAGTTAACAAGGTCATACAAGTCTAGGGAAATAATAATGTTCTTTGAAACATCAAGCCAATGCCATGGCTCGGGCCATTGAAACATGGCTAAAACGTTCATCTGCGATAAGAAGGCCTGGAGAAAAACAGATCTGGAGGTGATAGTTGGAAGCACTTACTAGCCAGGTGCCCTTGGATTAATAGTTGCATCTCTCTGAACCAGGAAAGTAATATCTAGTGCATTAAGTAGTTATGGGAAGATTAAATGAGGTACTTTATGTCAACAGTGCTTGGCCATTGCCTGGCACAAAGAATCTTGTCAAGATATAGTACATTTCTTAAATGACTATATTAGCCACTATTGCCTATTTTAAAAGAATCCCATGTTTTCTTTTATACAACCTGTAGAAGAAGTAGTATTATCCTGGTTTTTGCAGATGAGGAAGTTAATTAGTAGCCAGAAAGTGATGGGTCTAGAATTTGAGCACAGGCAGTGTGATTTCCTCCTCAGCCTGTCCACCAGCCTCCTTTCATCTTTCCACACTCTCAGTGCCCTAAAAATATGGTCTTCCTGGAATATCTTACACAGTGGGCCCTAAAAATATGGCCTTTCTAGAAGACAGATATTTATTTGTTAGTGAGAGATGGAGGGAGAATGTAGGGAAAAATACTTCAATATGTGTCCTGACTTTACCTACTTTTCTCTAGATAGGCAAGGCTACTGACTTTTATTTCTTCCCTTCGGACTCTTGGCAGTTGTTTATTTCAAACAACAAGGGTAATAATATCTCTAAATCAGCACCACCAAGTCAGCAGAGAGAGCCAGGTCGCGATGCTGAACACTTCCAATGACAGCATAAATCACAGTTGTTCACCCCATCAGTATCAAAACAGGGACAGGCTAGGGCAGAGAGAGGTTTGAAGGCAAATAGTTTCTGTTAGAAATATCTTATCCTCCATGACCTTGCTGGTGTATTTTTTTTTTTCTTATTCTAACCTGTACGTGTCTAATTTATTGGTGTGTTCTGATGTTGTTGCTGACCAGGAGTGAGTGAGGGGTGGAGTCTGGGACCAAAGACTTTGCAACACTGAGTTCACCTTCAAAGCCCAAGTCCTCATCTAAAATTAAAGCAGCTTAGGCTAAAGATCTCAAAAAGTTTTCTAGCTCAAAACTTCAGTTACATCAGCTTTTCCCAGTGGATTTTGTCCTATCCTTTGGGCTGACCTATTTTCCCCCCTCCTTGGTGGCCATTTTCTAAGATTCCTGTTTCTTTGGTCCTTTATTTTCTTCATACTTTTGGGGAATTCAAGAACCTGAACTCTCACTTCAGGTTTGGGTGGCTATGAGTTCCTCCTAACTGCTGCTCAGCCCTCTCCATAACCAGAATGTTCTTGCTTTCAATATTTTACTCAACAGTTTCAAATTATTCTTTCTCTCTCTTTTTTCTTTGATTTTTTGGAAGTAGAGTCTTGCACTGTCTCCGGGCTGGAGTGCAGTGCTGTCATGGTAGCTCACTGCAACCTCCAACTCCTGGGCTCAGGTGATCCTTTTGTCTCAACCAATAGGCACCCACCCAATACCTGGCTAATTTTTCTATTTTTAGTGGAGATGGGGTCATGCTCTTGCTCAGGCTGGTCTTGAACTCCTGAGCTCAAGGGATCTTCCTGCCTGGGCCTCCTAAAGTGTTAGGATTACAGGGGTGAACCATCACACCAGTCTCAATTATTTTTTATTTCTCAAGCTTGAAGCCTTTTCAAGTTGAATCTGTTGCCCCCTTTTACCACATGTGTTTATCTTAGGAAAAATATCTGTTCAGAATAACAATTGAAGAGAATTGATAATGGATCTACTTTCAGGGATAGTCTCAAGTCATGAAATGCTGCATGGATGGGTACCACAGTAAGGCAAAAATCAGCTAGAAGGGATGGTGGTAGAGCTAAGAAGAGAATTTACTTGCTAATATAACAAACCCAGTATTAAAGTAAGAAAATTATAACATCAGGAGTGACTATTGGAAAAGGAATATTCAGTAGGTACCTCAGAAAATGACAAGGGCTCTGTTTCTTCGAATGAAGGATTCACTTTTCAATCAGACCCATATAGGAAGCAGTTCAGTCCTGTTAGGGTACAACATATCCTTGCCATTCACATCAAATTTGGAGTGAGACTCCAAATTTTTCCCCAGAAATGATGTCATTTCCATGGAGGGAATGCTGTTTCTATGAAGCACACACAGCTATTAAAACCAACTTGAAACTAAGCTCAGAAGGGAGGCTCAGATTCCCACAGGTTCAGGGCAAGCTTAATTGGGATCATGTGACAGTAGCCAGGATCTTTTTGCAGAGAATATTGAGAATAAACAAAGCCTGTTTTTCTAGAACTCAATGGATGCACGTTCAATCAAAAGATATCTCAATATGTTCACAAAATCTATCAACTTCCCCTGATAGTAATTAGAACAGAGAGGACAGAATTGGACATCTTGGCCAGATAATGTGGTGTCCATGGAAGACAGTTTAGATGAGACCAGAAAGGATTAT
Source organism: Otolemur garnettii (assembly GCF_000181295.1). Taxonomy (NCBI): domain Eukaryota; kingdom Metazoa; phylum Chordata; class Mammalia; order Primates; family Galagidae; genus Otolemur; species Otolemur garnettii. Next base: position 24,072,145 of record NW_003852401.1, read on the forward strand.
TTCAAGTCACACTGCATTGTGTTCTTACCAACAGCTTAGTGATGAGACAATCAATACAGCCATCATAAGTCCCTGTGTAACTTTTACCACTCATTATGTTTAGGAATAAATCATCATTTGTTCAATTCTCAGTATAGTCATTGTCAGTAGAATTGTCATTTTCATGTTTTTTTTCTTTTGAGACAGAGCCTCAAGCTGTCCCCCTGGGTAGAGTGCTGTGGCATCACAGTTCACAGCAACCTCCAACTCCTGGGCTCAAGCGAGTCTCCTGCCTCCGCCTCCCAAATAGCTGGGACCACAGGCGCCCACCACAATGCCCGGCTATGTGGACCTGGGCTGGATTTGAACCCGCCACCTTAGGTGTATGTGGCTAGTGCCTTAGCCGCTTGAGCCACAGGCAGCAAGCCAATTGTCATTTTCATTATTTTCAAAGTTTACCCCTTGCCCTTGATGTTGATTAGAAGTATTTAGAAAAGATGAGCTCCCCTTGATTTCAGGAGGGCTGACATAGTTGGGCAGTGTTTCTTCAAAATGCTCCCTTTATCCCAGCTTCCCTTCTTTTTATTTTATTTATTTATTTTTTATTTGTTTGTTTTGAGACAGTCTCACTTTGTCATCCTTGGTAAAGTGCTGTGGCATCATAGCTCACAGCAATCTTAAACTCTCAGGCTTAAGTGATTCTCTTCCCTCAGCCTCCCAAGTAGCTGGTACTACAGGTGCCCACCACAACACCAGGATATTTTAAGAGATGGGATCTCGCTCTTGCTCAGTCTGGTCTCCAACCTATGAACTCAGGCAAGCCACACACCTCAGCTTCCCAGAGTGTTGGGATTACAGACCTGAGCCACCTCACCCAGCCCCCAGCTTCCTTTCATAAGGAGCAGCTGCCTCTCACAGGGACAAATTACACTTTTTATGCAAACTCTTGTTAAATATTAGCTACCATCTGCTTTGTGACTTCTCTAGAAACTACTGTTAGTCAGTCATAGGCTGAACTATGTTCTTCCAGACTTTATGTGCTCAAGTCTTAACCTGCAAAACTTGAGAATATGATTGTATTTGGAGATGGAGTCTTTGTAGAGGTAATTAAGGTAAAATGAAGCCCTAAGTCTGGACCCAAATCCACTATGACCACTATCCTTATAAGAAGAGGAGGTTAGGACACAGACATGGAGAAGGAAGATTCTCTGGAGACACAGGGAGGACATGGCCATCTACAAACCCAGGACAGAGACCTGAGAAGTCCTGACCCTTTGATTTTGGACTTCTAGCCTGAATAAGTGTGAAGAAATACATTGCTGTTGTGATACTTTGTTACGGTAGCCTTGAAAAATTAATACAGTACGTTCCAGCCACCCCCATTGCTGACTTCTGAGTATGGGGACAAGGGCAATTGTGTTGGTTGGACACACAAAAATGACAGCTGTAGCCTACATTCCGCCTAGACTCCTGCTTCTTGTTTCCTGAGTCCTCGTCAATCCTGCTCTTCTATTCTGCATTGCAAGGCTCATCTCCCAGCATGAGCAGTAAGGGTTTCACTGTGTTGTTGGCTGCACCTCCTGTAGACAGTCCGCTGAGTTCTGCGGCAAGTGGACGGATCCCACTTCTCTATCTCAGAACCTACTTCCCTGTTCCTCTACTTGTCCACCCTGAAGGCCCGGGTCCTGACTATTCCTCTGCTGCTGTCCCCTTCTTCTAGATGCCTACCCTGCTATATATAACTGTGTAATTGGTACTACGCCATTTCAGGCTTGATTTTTCTTCCTGTATTTGTAGACTTCACCATTAAAAAAAAATAGTATTTCAAGCAGCTTACACAGGTGCCTAAAACGCAGCAAAATAACTCAGATTTGGCAAGGGGGATAAAGGAAAACAACAGCAAAGATATAAAAGGGAGCCAGGAATGAGACCAGCATCAGATAGCAGACTAGTCTTGCAACAGATTTGGCTCACTTTTCAAGAAACCAACTTAAAAAGGAAACTTTGCAGTTATACAGTTCACACTGTGTGTAAAACGGAAACAAATCGATTGCTCAGAAGAAGTAAAACTGTTCCTAATGTTATCAAAAGAGCTACGCTTCTCCTGAGAGTTCTAAAACTGATGCAGGTAAGGGAGGGTGTTTTCAACACCTTCAGCCGTGGCCCAGTGATGTTGTTTTATGAAATCTCTCCCAGCATCATACTCCAGTTCAATTCAATAAGGGTCCGACGTGTCCTCACATGATGTGGTCAGTAGGTTCTTGGAAACTGCACCTTTACGTGAAACAACATACGAGGCTGGAAAACCAGCTTTCCACGGGCTAATTGAGAGAAAGGAATTAAGTTTCTATAGCACATTTCTGGCCACAAAGACATCACCCAACTTTTAAATAAGGACCAAAATACTTTTAATAACTAAACATCTAAATAAGTGCAAACTATGCATACATTTAAGGAGGATTAATAATAACACGTGATTATTTACCAGGTAACTCCAGTGTAGGGCAGCAGGTCGCCAGTCTATCACAGCAGTTCAGGACTAAGGTGGGTATCAGCCTTGGGCACATTGCTAGCCTGTGGTGGGGTGCACTCAGACACAGCCCCACACTTACACTGGGATCTATAGTCAGTTTCTCCAGAGCACCCAGAGAAAACCCACACAGACATGAGGACAATGTGCAGACTCCACAAATTATTTTTCCCCTTATTAACATTATAAGGAAACAATGCTATTTGAGGATCTGCTGTAGTTCTACGGATGCAAAGCAAGAGAATTCAGGTAGAGTTCTTTGGTCTCCTTGAATTTGAGTCTAGATGTTTAAGGTCTTACAGGAAGAGTGTGATTGCACCTGCTGGGGCAGTTCATCATGTTGTTCTTCTCAAACGATCATTGAGAACTGCTGGATAACAGTGAGCAATGAACTCACCAATAGCGAGGGCCAGCCAGCTATTCTAGACCACCAGCTAAAATTTTATTTTTTGAGACAGAGTCTCAACATGTTGCCCTCAGTTGAGCACTGTTGTGTCACAGCTCACAGCAACCTCAAAGCTTGAACTTAAGCGATTCTCTTGCCTCAGCCTCCCAAGTAGCTGGGACTACAGGAGCCTGCCACAACACCTGGCTATTTTTGTGGTTGTTATTGTTGTTGCAGTTGTAATTGTTGTTTAGCTGGCCAGGGCTGGATTCGAACCTGCCACCCTTGGTGTATGTGACTGGCGCCATAACCACTGTGCTATGGGTGCCGAGCGCCACCAGCTAAATTTTGATCACTTGTCCTAGGGTGGCAAAAGCCAGGAGTAAAGATGCAATTCCATTTGTTGGTATTCTAAAGCCACAGACCAGTAGGAATGCACCCATGCAAATCTTTTTTTTTTTGTTTTGGAGCTAGTCTGCTTTGTTGCCCTCGGTAGAGTACCATGGTGTGATAGCTCACAGCAACCTCAAACTTTGGGATTCCAGTGATTCTCTTGCCTCAGCTTCCCAAGTAGTGGTACTACAGGTGCCTGCCACAGCACCAGCCTATTTTTAAGAAATGAGTCTTGCTCTTGCTCAGGCCGGTCTTGAACTCCTGAGCTCAGGGATCCACCTGCCTTGGCCTCCCAAAGTGCTAGGATTACAGGCGTGAGCCACTATGCCTGGCCTCACATGTGCAAATCTTGGAAGGGAGGAAGAGGGCATTCTTTACATTACAAGATTTGAGCTTGTGTTAGGTGATTTGGGAGCAATTCAAGAAAGCGGGAGTTTGTTCTAGATTGGGTGCTGCCGTGGTTCAAGACACTTCTGATTGGGTGTCTGAACTTTATCTAGAAGGCAGGAGAAATCTAATCTGGTGGTTAAAGCTGTGGTTGGTAAGAAGCTGCAATCTCTTCTGAGCTAAGAGAAAAATGCTTGGTTATATTGGTGGTTTTCATAGTGGCCTTATTTTTGTCTGTGCTCAGACATGACTCTGGAGTTGGGATATTTCTATCTCCTCTTATCACACTAATAGAGTGACCTTGTCTGACCTTGCCTTCTAGCCACAACAAGACCTAGGGCCAGGGAAGCTCCATACTGTCAGGGGCTGCTTTTCCTTCTTTCACTTTGTAGACTGAGGAGCCTAACAAGGTTGGGGACTCCAGTGGATGAGGAAGAAAGACCTTTAGGGAAGAATAGGATTTTGCCCCCAAACTTTGGTCTGAATCTACACACACACACACACACACACACACACACACACACAACAGAATAGAGGCAGCTTTTATACCACATAACAATCCCCAAACATTTTGGGGAAACTCTGCCCCGGGTAGTGTCAATCTTACAAATTGATGTTGGCATATGGATCCTAGAGCCCTGAGTCATCTTGTCTGGCAGTGACACATGTTGTATGTGACCACCTTTCTTTCAGCGTCTACATATTATAGCCACGACTTTTTCATGTGATACTTTAAAAAATAGCTCCTAAAACCCCCTAAACTTCACATTAACTGTTATTTAGCTCAAATAATTATTACTAAAATATTACACTATAGAAAATTTATTAAACCAAGGGAAAACCCATAATCCTATTACTTTAACTGAGCTACTATTATCTCATTTATTTCTTTTTCATGTACATTTTAAAACAGTTCTAATGATACTTCAGAGTTTCATAGTTTGCTATTTTACTTTAAATGTATTGTTTTATATCTGTGCTTTTCCATTTAAGTATAGAAGCATTTTAATTGTCTTTATTGGCAGCATGAATTTTACACAAATTTACTATGTTCTTTTTTTTCTTTCTTTCTTTATTTCTTTCTTTTTTTTTTTTTTTTTGTTTGTTTGTTTGGTTTTTTGAATCAGAGTCTTTCTCTGTTGCCCTAGGCCAAAGTGCCCTGGTGTCAGCCTAGCTCACGGCAACCTCATACTCCTGGTCTCAAGTGATCCACCTGTCTCAGCTTCCCAAGTAGCTGGGACTATAGGCACCTGCCATAACACCTTGCTAATCAATTTACTGTTTTCTTAGTTATACTTCCAATAAATGCATAATTTGTTTTTTTTCCTACTTAAATATCCCTAGGATAAATATTTTTTCAGGTTTATAGAATTTTATTTCCCTTTGAAAAAGAATTGTTCTTTCAACATGGAAGGTATCAAGATTTTCCCTTTATTCAAGTTTAGGAATTTTGACAGAATATGGATAACTGTCTCTCTTTCAAATAAAATTGCCTGGAATTTATTAGACATTTTCAATCTGAAAACTCATAATTATGTTTTTTATCAGGGAAGTTTTTATTCCTGTTCTTCATTTCTTCCCTTTTCTTGTCAAAGGCTCCATCCACACAGTGAGTTCTTGAATCTCCTGTTCAAGCCTCTTATCAGTTAAGCCTCATGAGTGCTCAATCTTTGTACTTTTGCCATGTGGTTTTACTTATTTTATACTTCTGAGTTTCTAGGCCACTGAATTTGACTATCAACTGGGTTCATCTTCTCTTTAAATTCATCTACTGATTTTTTAAAATGAAAGCCTGTGTTCTAGGAAGTCTTTTGTCATGGGCTGAATCTGAATCTCTTTAAGTGCTCTTGTTATCATTACTATTTTTTAATCTGTTGTCCTCCCATCTGTTCCAGTCAGCTTCTTTTCACTGGGGACCTGCTTTAAGCCTCACTTATTTTTCCTCCGACTTCGAGCCTGCTTATGGTCTGGTTATTTTTCTTTGCTGCTCATGGAAGTGTAGCTGCTGAGATACCTTAACTGGGACTGAGAATGGGGTGGGAGATGAGAGCACCTGGACAGGAGGGGTAGTGGTCTGACCCTGAAAGCTGGCTGGGCTGCAGAAGGCAGCCACCAGCTTCCTATGACCTCGGGGGCAGGGGGAGGAGAAGGGGAGGCTCTCCAAGGCTTTCCCAGCCTCATTCCGCCTTCTCAGCCCCTTTGGCCTGACAGGACTTCTCAATGTCAACTTTGTCTGCTTTCCCCAGGGGCTCTCAGTGAATCAAGCTCTTTCTGAAAGCTGACTGCTTCAGATCCTTGCCCCGGAACTGTCTTCTCCCGCCCTTGCCCCCAGGCTGTCACTTGGCCCAGAGGGTTGATGCACCATACTGTTCATCGTGCAGTTTGCCTGTCTACTGCTTGAATTAATGCTGCGATGGGGGCTGAAAGAAATGTGGGATGAAGTTGTGGGTGCAGGAAAGGCAGATGTATTAATGCGCGCTCTCTCTAGAGTCCCCTGCTACCGTATTTTCCACAATTATTTTTGAAATTTTGGCTGTTATTCTTTCCTATAATTTTAGAATCACTTCATCAAGCTTAAGAAATTATGTGGTTGGCTCGGCGCCTGTGGCTCAAGCGGCTAAGGCGCCAGCCACATACACCCAAGGTGGAGGGTTCGAATCCCCAGCCCAGGCCCGCCAAACAACAATGACGGCTGCAACTAAAAAAAAAAAAAAAGGCCAGGCGTTGTGACGGGCGCCTGTGGCCCCAGCTACTTGGGAGGCTGAGGCAGGAGACTCGCTTGAGCCCAGGAGTTGGAGGTTGCTATGAACTGTGATGCCATGGCACTCTACCCAGGGGGACAGCTTGAGGCTCCGTCTCAAAAAAAAAAAAAAAAAAAAAAGAAATTATGTGGTTTATTTTTGTGGGGGGGACTGGCATCTTTCAAATATCTGGTCATGGAATATATGGCTCTAGAGTAATTCAAGCCTTTATAAGTTTCACTATTTTCTGTGTATAAGGTCACATACTTTTCTCATTAAGGTTATTTTCAGATAATTATTATGAATTATATTTTTCTCATATTTTCTTTTGAATTATGTTAATGATGGCTTTCATTTTATTTCTTTTGAGACAGAGCCTCATTCTGTCACCCTGGATAGAATGCAGTAGTGTTATAGCTCACAGCAAACTCAAACTCCTGGGTTCAAGAGTCCTCTTGCTTCAGCCTCCCAAGTTGCGGGGACTGCAGGCACCTGCCACAATGCCTGGAGATGATTTTCATAAATGTTCTTTTAGAGAAAGAGTTCTTAACCCAGCATGTAGTTTAGAATCTCTGCAGAGACCTAGCTCCAGTAATTCTGAGTCAAATTCAAGCCATCCTTTTTGAATATTTTTTTAAAAGGTAGTACACTTTTGGTCTTCTCAATATATACCTACTAGAGGAATTATAGGATCAAATGGCAGGTCTATTTTTAGTTCTCTAAGTGTTCTCCAGATGACTTTCGTAAAGGGACATATTGGTTTGCAATCCCACCAGCAGTGTAGAAGTGTTCCCTTTTCTCCACATCCACACCAGCATCTCTGGTTTTGGGATTTTGTGATATGGACTAATCTTACCGGAGTTAGGTGATATCTCATAGTAGTTTTGATTTGCATTTCTCTGATGATTAGGGATGGTTAGCATTTTTTCATATATCTGTAGGCCAAGCGCCTGTCTTCATCAGAGAAGTTTCTCTGCAAGTCCCTTGCCCACCCTGAGATAGGATCACTTGTTCTCTTCTTGCTAATATCTTTGAGTTCTCTGTGGATTCTGGTTATTAAACCTTTGTCGGAGACATAACTAGCAAATATCATCTCCCATTCTGAGGGCTGTTCGCCTGCTTTACTTACTGTGGTTTTTGCTGTGCAGAAGCTTCTTAATTTGATGAGGTCCCAGTAGTGTATTTTTGATGTTGCTTCAATTGCCCGGGGTGTCCTCCTCATAAAATATTCACATAGGCTGATTTCTTCAAGAAAAAAAATCACAGACCGATTTTTTTCCCTACACTTTCTTCTAGTGTATTTATAGTTTCATGTCTTAAGTTTAAATCTTTAATCCAGTGAGAGTCAATCTTAGTGGTGAAAGGTGTGGATCCAGTTTCATTCTTCTGCAGGTTGCCATCCAGTTCATCCATCACCATTTGTTAAATAGGGAATCTTTTCCCCACTCAATGTTTTTAATTGGCTTGTCAAAGATCAAATAATGATAAGTAGGTGGGTTCATCTCTTGGTTCTCTATTTTGTTCCATATATCTACCTCTCTGTGCCAGTACCATGCTGTTTTGATCACTATCAATTTATAGTATAGTCTGATATCTGGTAGCATGATTCCTCCTACTTTGTTTTTATTTCTGAGTAATGTCTTGGCTATTCGAGGTTATTTCTGATTCCATATAAAACAAAGTATTATTTTTTCAAGATCTTTAAAATATGACAAGGAGCTTTAATAGGGATTGCATTAAAATTACATATTGCTTTGGGTAATATGGACATTTTATCAGTGTTGATTCTTCCCAGCCATGAGCATGGTATGTTTTTCCATTTGTTAACATTTTCAGCTATTTCTTTTTTTAGCGTTTCATAGTTGTCTTTATAGAGATCTTTCATGTCCTTTGTTAGGTAAACTCCCAAATATTTCATCTTCTTTGGCACTACTGTAAATGGAATAGAGTTCTTGACTATTTTTCCAGTTTGACTATTAGGTCATGGAAGAAGCCCAAGTGCCCATCAACCTATGAATGGATCAATAAATTGTGGTATATGTACACCATGGAATACTATGCAGCTATAAAGAAAGATGGAGACTTTACCTCCTTCATGTTTATATGGATGGAGCTAGAGAATATTCTTCTTAGCAAAGTATCTCAAGAATGGAAGAAAAAGTAGCCAATGTACTCAACCCTATTATGAAACTAAATTATAGCTTTCATATAAAAGCTATAACCCAATTTTAGTCCAAGAATATGGGGAAAGAGGAGAGGGAGGGGAGGGCATGGGTGGAGGGAGGGAGATTGGTGGGATCACGTTTATGGTTTATCCTATGGGGGTACATGTCAGTCTTTCTAAATGTAGAATGTAAATGTCTTAACACAATAACTAAGAAAATGACATGAAGCCTATGTTTACCAGGTTGATGAAAGTATTTCAAACTGTATATAGTAACAACATACTGTACCCCATGATAGTATTAATGTACACAGCTATGATTTAATAAAAATTAAAAAACAAACAAAAAAAAAGATGGTACACTTGAAATACATTATAGAACTTACAACAATCATCGTACTTTCTTTTATCAACAATCTCTGAAGTTGGGGACCTTCATGAGTTTTCTTAACTTCTAGGCTGACTTGGGGATCAAAACTGCCCAGACTATTCCTTTCCAGGTTCTTAGGTTCTTCCCTTTCTTCTCCATCATAGGAAGTGGGAGTGTGCATGCGTGTCTGTAGTGTGTTGGGGTGTCATCACTGCACTTGTGCCATCTGGTCCAGCCAATCCCAGGGAAGACTTTTACTTTTTAAATATGGCCACAGAGAAAATGATCCTGAAGTGTTATGAAGTTACACAAAATATAAAAATAGTCATGCATTTTTATTTTTTCATCAGAAAAAAATAAGGACATTCATCTCCTCCCCTTTTTTTCTTCCACAGAACAGAGATGGCTATTTTAAATATAGTAATAAACTAACACAAAAACCATGCCAGTCCAGCTCCCTGTATTCTCTGACGTTCCCAATGACCATTTTGGGAAGTCATGCCAAGAACTGAATGCCCCCTCAAGGACATGCTGTTTCTTATCCTGACCAATTTCAAAGATTTATTGCATTATTAAATAATTTAAGGAAATTATTAAATTGTTAATTTTCTCAAATTAGGTAATGTTTGCCCATGCTGTGAAATTTAAAAATGTACAAAAGGGTAGAAACTAAAACATAAGACTAGAGCAAGTGGAAGATTTTCCATTCTAGTACTTTCCCTCAGAGGAAACTATAGTTATCAGTTATTGTAAATTCTTGCCCAGAGGTTGACAAACTTTTTTTTCTATAAAGATCAGGTAATAAATATTTTGCCCTTTCTGGGCCATAAAAATCCCTGTCATGGCTCTTCATTTCTATGTTGCACGGAAGCAGCAAGACAAGACAAAGAACATGTCAGTGTTCCAAGAAACTTTATTTATAGATATTGTGATTTGAATTTCATATGGTTCTCATGACACTATATTATTCTTTTGAATTCGTTTTTTTTTTTTTTTTTGAGACAGAGTCTCGCTGTGTTGCCCTCAGTAGAATGCTATGGCGTCACAGCTCACAGCAACCTCAAACCCTTGGGCTTAAGCAATTCTCTTGCCTCAGCCTCCCAAGTACCTGGGACTACAGGCGCCCACAACAACACGGCTATTTTTGTTGTTGTTGTAGTTGTCATTGTTGTTTAGCAGGCCTGGGCCAGGGTCGAACCCAACAGCCTTGGTGTATGTGGCTGGCACCCTACCAACTGAGCTACGGACATCGCCTCTTTTGAATTCTTTTATTTCTTTTAAACTATTAAAAATAAAAGTCATTCACATCACACAAAAACAGATAGTGGGGCTGGGTGTGGTAGCTCATGCCTATAATTCTAGCATTTAGGGAGGCCGGAGCTGGACGATGGTTAGAGGCCAGGAGTTTGACACTAGCCGGGGCAATAGCAAGACCCCATCTACAAAAAAACATAAAGTTAGCCTGGTATAGTGGCATGTGGCTCTAGTCCAAGCTACTCAGGAGGCTGAGGCAGGAGGATCACTTGAGCCAACGAGTTGTAGGCTACAGTAAGCTATGATGGGGCCATTGCATTCTAGCCTAGGTGACATGACGAAGCAAGGAACTGTCTCTGAAACACAGATACAACCCACCTCTATACACATGCCAAAAACCCAACCAACAAACAACAAATATTGGTAATGGCCTGGATTTGATTCTCAGTCTACATTTACTAACTCCTGTTCTAGAAGTATTCCCTCCACATTCAATCACAGGTTAATATGCTGTATATTTCTTCTGTTTTCTTGTTAGTGTATCTACAAACAGGCTCCATGACAGGTATTGTTCTGTACTCTGCTGTTTCTGCCGAGACTTCCTGGTGATCACCCCATATTTGTTCATAGAATTACTTCTTTAGTTTTAATGGTCACATGATGTTCAGGCATATGCCATGATATGGAGAGACATTAAGACTGTTTCTAATTTCGTTAGATCAGTTTCGTTAGATCTGTACGTTTGCCTATGTGAAACGCTATAATTCTATTTGTAGAAAGAATTCACAAAAGGGTAATCAGATCTAAAAACTCAGCATAAATACAAGTTTCTGATGAGAGATTTGGCTACTTAATTACAGTTTTCATGTCCAGCCCATACCAAAGCCCTGGATGGTTTGGGATCTTTTCAGGAATCATCTGTTAATAGGAATCCCAGAGGATGTGGATAAAAGTTTGTAATACAGGTGTCTCTTAACCACCAGTGTGCAGACTGGAAGGGCAAGGGTACAGTGGACCCATCCCTTGGAAGACTCTGAAGGCACCAATGACCTATTAGGGATGCAGATTAGAGGCACTCTTAACTACCCACAGGTACTCTTAACTACCCACAGGGGCTGACTGGCACTGGACAGAGCTGGAAAGAAAAGAGTATTGTAGTTTAGAATGGGATACAAGAATTTAAAATTTGAATTTTTATGGTTTACAAAGACGTTACCTCTAAAAACTAAGAACTAATTAAATAAATGAAATTTTGTTTTAATGGCATGTAGATGCTATCTAAATGAGTCTTGTGGTGACTCATTTCATAGAGTAAATATTTCTCCCTAAAGTGACTTGTTTTATAATAAGTCATAACTTGGGTTGACGTATGACAAGTTGTATTTACACATATAAAAAGCTTTTGCACCTGGGCTAATCAGTGCCACAGAGAGTACAAACTGCAGATAATCCAAAATCAGTTGTATCCTAGTCCATCAAGTGACTTAGTCACTTCAGTTTTCTGTTCCCTTGCCTTTAAAAATGAGAGGGTTAGGATATTTGCTTGCTAAGGCTCCTTCCGGCTTTGGGACTATGCAAAATGTGAACACCCCCAAAAAATGCCTGGTAGATTGAGGTCCCTGAAGACAGAAACATTTTCCTTGTGGTGTGTCCTCTTCCTTAGAATAATGTATGGCACATAGAAGGCACTCAGGACACATTTGTTAAATGGATGGAAATGAATGTATTAAATGGCCACATTGCAGAAGCTTTGCATTTGCTGTAGATTACTGTTGTCCAATCCTGCAGCCATCCCTCTTTCATGTCAGAACTCTCTTATTGTCTAAATGTCTACCTTCCACATTGCCATAACTTTCAGGGGACCTTGGTGTTCAGATCCAGTTCTCAAAGATGGCACTGGCTAATCATAGTGACTCCATTTCTCTTGTTTGTGATTGGTCCAAGCATGAGTACATGATATAATTCTGGCCACTGATAAATCCGGGAAGAAGTGAGAGTAGAGCTCTAGAAAAGTTTCCTCACTGCTAAGATAGGACCCTTGAAGAAAACAGTCTTCCCATTGTTTACCTGACTCCTGAAACTACGCTGTCATCTTGTAATCATGACACATCAGTTTGAGAACAAGCTGAGAAACCCAGAGTAATATCGTAGAAATATACAAAGAAGCTCTCTGATTGTCTACGGTGAATATGTAGAAGTTCTGAGGTAACCTACTGTGGAGCTCTACTTCCGAATCTTTTATGAAATGAAGTCAAAAATTATTTTTTTATATTTGAGATTAATACGAGGGTGCAAATGACTAGGTTACAGTGTTTGCATTTGGTAGGTAGAGTCCCTGTTGTAGTTGTCCTGTACCCAGAAGGTGTGTCATATACCCTTACCTTGTGCCCATTAAGTAGGGCACACTAATCCCCTCCACCCATTCCTCCTCCTCCCTTCAACTTGAATTAAATTGAGTTTTTCTCTTGTGTGAGCATGTATTGATTCTTCTACTGGCTTCATATTAGTATTTAAACATTGGATACTTTTCCATTCTTGAAATACTTTACAAAAGAGAGTGTTCTCCAGCTCTATCCAGGTTAATACAAAAGCTGTAAAGTCTCCTTCTTTTTAAGGCTGAATAGTATTTCATGGTATACATATACCACAGTTTATTAATCCACTCATGGGTTGATGGGCACTTGGGTTGAATTCTTGACAATTATAAACTGAGCTGTGATAAATAACTTAGTGCAAATGGAGATTTTTTAAGTGTAGCCAAAACCACCCTGTTAATGTCACCTTCATATTTATTATACAGATGATTGATAAGTAAAGAGTACTTATTATTGGTTGTATCTTAGAGCTTAATGGACAGAAAATAAATGCATTTTTCTTGTCCTTTCTCCTGTTATAGAAACTTTTAAGAAGGAACATCTGCTAAGATAGTGAAGAGTTTAGTATTGTTTTTTCTTTAAAAGGCATACCTATTGTTAATTTAATAAAACTAGAAATATTACAAAACTGAGCTTCTTTAAAAATGATTTATGGGGGTGGACACAGTAGAATATTTCAACTTTGCAACAAGGCAATATTGTAATTAATTAAGTAGACTTTTATTTACTTTTTATTTTTTAAGATTGTAGGCAAAAGCAATGCATTCCAAATTTTATGTTGCAATCCATGGTAAAAACTAGATACAAGGGTCAACTACTAAATCAATAAAATATAGGCAAAGCAGCCACAGCTGTGTCAGTGTCTTTGCAACAGAGAAATGTCAATTGGGTATTTACTCAGCGTCCCACCCACAGCAGGAAGTGGGAGCTGGAGCGAGCTTGCTGGAAGTCCAGGCCTCTACGTGATGAGCTATAACATTATGGGAGCACATTAGAGGATTAGCTGAGGATAAACTATTATTAGACCTGTCAATATTTATTAATTGCTGGATAATACAGTTTTATGCATCTCATCTCAGCCTCAGCACAGCATCTCTCTCTTTCAATACCAAACACACATTTTGGATTTTGGATTTAGACACTGTAAGCACTTGTCTAAAAGACCCTACAAACTTTATTTTTAGTTGCACTGAATTTTCCTGAGATTCTGGTAACAGGTGTCCCCAGCTCTGCTCTGATGCTCTTATTCCAGGGCAAGCTTTGCTTACAGAAGGCAACCTAGAGCTTTAAGCATAAAGTTCCAAAGCCTCACAGAGAAAGTTGTAGAAAAACAGAGTGACTGGATGATTGTGCTTAATGACGTTTAGAACCTTGATTGACAAGTTCTACCAGTTGTAGCAAAGGAGCCTTTCCACTGAGTTATGTGCTTATGACATTCTTAGTCATGAGCTGACTTTGCTTTCTTGACCTTAAGTAAATATATGCTTGCTCTTCTTCCCGTCACATTTTACCCGATTGCCCTACCTTTCTCTTTCTTATAGATATGAAGGGGTAGAAATTTCACATTATAGGAGTACAAAAGGGAGCTTTCTGTTTGCCATAGATGCAACGCCTAGCTCAACTGTAAAGCACTATTTGGAGGCAGTGATACATGGCATGTCCTATTCTGTTAAGGTCTAGAACCTTCAGAGAATTAAGTCCACAGAGGGATTTTAATTCCTTCAGATCCATCACTGAGGTTGGTTCTATGTGGTAGAAGAAGCCTGATGTAATGGGAGGAGAATGGGGTTTTGAATCAAGCATCACAAAGCATCTCTGTCATTCAGTAATTGTGTGACTTAAATCAGATAATGAGCCAATAAAATATAAGCCTCAGTTTCTTCATTTGCCAAATGGAATATTAATACAGACCTTATGAGGATTAAGTGAGAAGCAGGTTAGCTCTCACTCTTCCACAGACAGTGAGTATGGCTCTGTGTCAGGCACATGTTAGGACAGGAAATTAAAAGTTAAATATGGCAGTGCCTGGCTTCAAGGAGCTTAGAGTCCACTGGGGAAGGCAGATGTATACATCCACGATTCCAGGAAAGAAGCCCAGTGGAGGCCAGAGACATTGGTGGTGATGGCATAGTGACAGAGAAGGCTTCCTAATAATGATGGCCCCTGAGCTATATTCCAAAAAGTAGGACAAGGAGAAGTGAGGGGAAGGAGCATTTAAGGTAAAACCTGCATAAAACCCACTAAGGTGTACCAGAGCATGAGGAATTACCATTGGAGCCTTGTGGCTGGCTTGAACGGAGTGAATGAGGAGATGAAACCAATGACGGAGATGAAACCAGATAATTTGTTGGGAATCCTACAATGAAGGGTCCTGTATGCTAAGGTATGAAGTTTAAATTTACCAGGTCATTTAGACACACACTGTGTAAATGGTAGAGAGATCTGGCATAGAACTCAAATTATCTAAATCCAAGGCCAGGGTGTATTATCCATCATATCTCACCATCACCTTAACCTCAGTGTCTGCAGGGGTCACCAGTAAATGGTATAGTTGGATTAAAGAATGTGGAAAGTATAGTCTTTTCCTATCAGAGTGGGAAGGCACCCACCCGAGGGTGTTGGCTAAAGGTCTGTAGTTAGTCTATGGCTTCTAAAGCAGAGGTGCCAAACAAGACTAATAAAAGGAATGAAGCCCATCCAGATGTGAGCAAGGACTAGGAATGGAGGTCGGTGCCCATGGGTGGAGTTACAGGTAAACACAGGTACAACACAGAAAAATAGGAATAAAGATCGCAAGGAAAGAAGGGGCTTCAGCACCCTCTTCCTAACCAGGGCTAGGTAGCTCAGAACTTCTGGTTTCCTTAGGTGCGGGTTGCAGGGAATGTGCACAGGTTGGTCCAAAGAACAAGTCATAATTGGGCTCATCCAGCATAATTGAGATTCACCTTTACAATATGCTGCTTTCCTCATGGAGGGGTATGAAAATTGAGGAAGTTTTCTATTTCTATTGAGGGAGTTTTCTATTGCTTTCCTTCCCATCTTACAATATATTTTTCCTTCTTATATCCTAAAGCCCTCCAAAGGGAGGATGTCATTTGAACATATATATTGTAAACATTTTCTTGGGGATGACTCAGGCTTTAAAATTAATTTCAGTTGTCATTCATTGAAACTTACCTGCCTGAGGACATTACACTATCTTGGAATCAATGCTAAAGGACAACCTTGTCCCAGAAAAATCAGGCAAGGTAGAATTTGCATTTAGGGAAGTTAGATGGTAAAAGGAAAAAAAAAGGGGGGGGGAAGTGGACCGAAGGAAACTCCGGTTCAGCTGCTTCCTGGGCTCGAAGGTAAATACAATAAACGTTTCAGGCAGTATCATTGGTGAACCCGTTTCCGTTTGCTTTGCTGGGGTTATTTCCAGTCAAGTTGTTTGTATGTTGGAACATAATGTGCTGACTCTGGCAGCCTTGGTTTGCTGTGGTAGCGGGATTAATGTTGGTATGTGTCACTGAACATAACCAGTTCTTTGTTCCTCTGACCACCCTTGCCCAACTAGAGAAGCACACTTCTTCAAGATCACTTTTCAGTGTCAATTTGTAATCTTGATTTTGACCTGCATAAATTAAAGTGCACCTGTTTGGTTCTCCCCAAACTGCAGCTGGTGCCCTGAAGGAATCACTGGCCTGAGCCGGCCAGCCAGAGCTATAGTCATCTGAGACTTGCTTTTGAGTTGATGGCAGTTACTGAACCACAAATCTTTGGCTTTTGGGGAAAACCTCACGTTCCAGTTTAGAATGACACTGACACTTTTTAAGTGGCTTCAGCGCCAAGAAAGACACAGCTCCTTCTAAAACAGTTTGCAGGTTCAGCCATGTACTATATATGGTGGCACCAGAATTTTTTAAAAAATCTTTTAAAAATGTGGGAGGCCGTGCCTTTGTATGGGGCAAAGTTGCAAAAGTCATCCTTTCTGACTTATTGGAGACTCAATTTCCTCTAGAATCCTCAGTGGACTGAGAGTCCCATAGAAAAGTACTACAGGTCATCTAAGTCGTTCAGTGAAACCACTGGGGAATTTGGACTTTTAAACATCAGGATGAAAGGATACAACCACCGTCATATCTTGTTTATGAGAAAGGGGCTTATCAAAACACGACATGCCAACACCAGACCCAAGACTCTTGCTCTTCTTTCTTTCTTTTTCTTTTCTGCTGATTTTCTTTTTTAATCTCTTTGGGAAAGGGGGGGGGCAAATAATCCCCTACAACCTTCTAAAGGGATTGTGAATCTCATCCGAGGACCAGTCTTTTCATCAATTCACTCATATTTAAGACTTGCATTCATGACTGACTAATACTTCTTATCTTCTCTTGCTCTATATCAAAACCATTCTGGTGATTTGGAGATGTTCTGATAAACCTGGGTCAGTAAAACCAATAGGTCGAATGTAAAGTATCCTGCAGCCTAAGAACAGTGCCAAGTGTAGAAGTGCTCAGAAAATTTCTTTAATAAATAAGAGAATGAATGGATAAAGGTGTAAGTGTGTTTGTTATGAACTAGGTCCAAGAACTACAAGAAACTGGGAAAAAAGGGCTTTTCCTGTGATTTTCCTTCATGGGCTGAAAATGTTTGAAGCATGGAGGAAACTATAGTCTAAGTGGGGCAGAAGAATGGGTCTGGGGAAGAGTTAGAGAAAACTTAGAGCTGTTGAAGAATAATGTCAAGAGGAAAAAAGGCTTAAGAGTAAACAAATGGTGTTATCTTCCAAAGAATTGAAAACAATTTTGAATATGTGCTCTTACACCAGTATTCATAATAGCCTTATTCACAATAGCCAAAAAATGGAAACCACCCAAATGTAGGCCAACAGATGAATGGATAAGCAAAATGTGTTGTATATGTACAATGGAATATTAACCAGCCTTTGAAAGGAATGAAATTCTGAGGCATACCTCAACATGGGTGAAACTTAAATATTATCCTTAATAAGCCAGATATAAAATAGGCCAGACCCAAAGGGACAAATATGTGATTCCACTAATGAGTAGTAAAGAGAGTAGACAAATTCCTAGAAACCAAAAGCAAAATAGAATCTACCAGGAGCTAGAAAAGTAGAGAGTGGGGAGTTGTTAATATTTAAAGAGTATTATTGTTCATCTGTTTGAGATGATGGGAAAGTTCTGGAAATGAATTGTGACAATTATATTACATCATGCCTGTACTTAAGGCTACCCAATTATACACTTTGAAATGATTAAAATGGTAAATTGTGTGTTATGTATATTTTACTATAATTTTAAAAAACAACAGCAAAACCCGGCATTTTGATATGCCTAGGAATCCAAGGAAACTTCCTCTTTTTTCTCTGACTCCTTTGCTCTGTCATGGCACACAAGACATCAGTTGGCAGCAAAGTCTGGACTCAACTCCAGCCCCATCATTCACCAACGGTGTGTTTGGTCAAGCTTGTTTACCTCTCAGAGTTCCAACTTTCTCACTGGTAAAATGGGGATCATAGAAATACCTAATTATTATATGCTTCACCTCATTTGCTTAATTATTGTGTTAAGACATTTATACTCTATACTCAATTGTACCCCATAAACGCATTAATGTATACATGATCTATGTGTTTATCACTTAATAAAAAAATAAAAAATTAGGAAAAAAATACCTAATTATTGTGATGGAAGAATGTTATTGTATACGTAAATTCTTAGCACAGTGCCTGACACATGGAGGGCTAGATATGAATGGTTAATTCATGATCTCTCCCACTCTTTTCTTCCTACACTTCCTCCCATCCTCTTTCATCTCTTCCATTTTGCAAACTTTGGTTCTCTGATTCAGGGCCCAGCTCTTGGACAGATGACATTCTTCCTGGTTGTGCTCAGGGAAGAGTTTCTGCAGAGAAAGCAGTTTCTGATCCAGGTAGACGTTTGGGAAACTTTCTGTGTGGCTATTCAGCTGTGTGTGTATTTTTTTTCCTTTGTGCCTCTGGCAATGCTGACTCAGCCTACACATTCCTCATTGCGTGGTGGAATTCAGAGTGCACTCTGTTTCTTAGAATATCATTTTATCTTCCTTATTCCAAAGCATAAAGGAAATTCCTCAACCCTGTATGTTCATGCCATTGGAGCCTTTGTTCTATGCTCTTTTTTAAAAATTAGTTTTAAAAATATATATAGGCATTGCTTTAAAAATAAAAAAAAGCTCTATAATGATTATCATGAAAACTAGTGGTCTCTTATCTCTCCACTTTTCTACTTGATCCCAGTTACCCAGAGACAAGTACTATTAACTTTTACTCATCTTATTGCTAATATTTTACTTCATTCGCTAAATGACATTTTACTGCTAAATCTTGTTTTTTATTGAGTTAGATATTATCAACTGACTTGTTACAAGAAAATATGAGAATTTTACTCCCTTGAAATCCTTCCCAATTCACTATCTCCACATTCTTCCTCCCTATGTCCTTCTAGTACACAATTTGGGAATAGATTAATAGTTGGCATTTACATTTTTGTAGCAATGTAAATATTATTTTTTATAGAAATATAAATACTGAACCTTATAGATTTTTATTTTTCTTGTGCAGCTCCTTTTTATTTCCTTGGAAATAATATCTAAATGTTTAACAAGACCCTGTATGTCCGAAAATGTGTTTATTTCATCTCCCCCCATTTGATGAATAATTTTGGCATAGAATTCCAGGTTAAATTAATCTTTATAATAGTAAAGCCATTATTCCATTCTCTACTAACATCTGTGGTGTTGAGTCTAGTGATGCTCCGTTGTCTGATTTTTGTTTTCTTTCTGGAAGTATTTAAGATCTCTACCGTGTCCTCAGTCCTCTGTGGTGTTGTTGCGGTGGTATGTCTTGGGCAGTGTTATTTATTGGGCTGGACAGTCAGCATGTTCTCTCAATCTGGAAACTCATGTCTTTTCCACTAAATTCTTATATTTATTTGTCTTTCCTTCATTTTCTCTGCACCCTTCCTGAAGCTCTCTGAATATTGGGGATCCATATAATTTGTCTCCTTATCTTTTTTATTCTCCTTCTTTGTTGTTTATTCTAATTAGAGGTGTTTTATTTTCCAGTTTTATCTTTGAATTTGTTTACTGATCTTATTTTTGGTTGTAGTATTTTTTTTAACTTCCAAGAATTTTCCTTATTTTCTGCATGTTCCTTTTTCATAGCATCCTGTCCTTGTTGTTAGACATGTAATACTTTGAAAGTTATGACTTACAGGACATTTTTTGGATATTTTCTTGGCCTCCATTGACATGGATTCTTCTGAAGTTTTCTTTTCTTTTTTTTTTTTCTTGTTCAATTTAGTCTCCTTTTCATGTTGGAAGACCTTACATTTCTGGTTGTTTTTTTAGCTGTTCATTCTTAAGAGTGAGGGACTAATTCAAACTCTGAGTGCATGAAAGAGGGCTTCTTGGTGAGTGGATTTCCCTATAAATGGTTTAGTTCAGGATCTCGATAATTTCAAAAAATATCAATTATTGGTAACTACAGAACATTTCACTTGGTCATATCAAAACATCCATTACCTTGAAATGTATGTGTGTAGACATATGATAATAAATCTGTTGGAAACATCCTGGCAATTAAGGAAACTGGAGCTCTGAAAATGGACAATGTTGATTCCCAACTTAATCTGTCCTATTTTCATCCAAGCTTTCTCTGGTTTATTTTTCTTTTTTTTAAATTTTGGATTAATATAAGGGCATATATAATTGGGTTACATTGTTGCATTTTGTAGGTGGTGCGTCTGAGTTATAGTTGAGTGCTTCACCCAGGTGTGCATATACCCCTAATTGTACCTGTTAGATGTGTGAGCCTACTGAGCCGCTTCCTCTCTTCCCCACTCCCCCCTACTTGAATTTACCTGTATTTTTCTCTCATGTGGGCCTACAGTTGTTCGTTTGTTAGTTTTAAATTAGTATTGAGTACATAGTGTCTCGACCCCTATGCCCTGGTCTCAGTAACCTCACAAAGGAACCAGGCATGACGCGGATTAGAAGTATAAGCTTGCAGGAGGCGAGCTAACCTTAAGTGCAGGGTATCCCTGAGCTCCCTCTGCAACGGCTATCTACTAAGGTTATACACAACAAGTGTGGAGAGTTAAGGTAATTACATAGGAGGGCTGCATGCCTAAGGATTGCCACGTGCTCTTTCCTCATGTGTTCTTTTCCCACAACCCCCATGAAGAAGTACCAAGCATCAATGTTTAACACATGCTTACTAACCAGTGACCGATCTTATCTCATTCTGGAACACTGAGTTACTTGGGGGTTTACCCCTAAGTCACAAAACTTCTCTAGACTTAACAGGAGACTGTCCTGTTCTCAGTATTTCCTTTTAATGTGATAAGAGTCAGTAACTGTCTTGCAAGCATGGTGTCCATTCCTCTACACATAGGGGGCTTGCTTTTTCATTCTTGTGATACTTTACTAAGGAAAACATTCTTTAACTCCAGATAAATACAAAAGATGTAAAGTTTCCATCTTTTTATGACTAAATAGTATTCCATGGTATACATATACCACAGTTTATTGATCTGTCAATAGGTTGATGGGCACTTGGGTTGTTTCCACATTATTGTGATTGTGAATGGAGCTGCTGTAAACATATGAGTGCAAATGTCCTTTTAATAAAGTGATTTTTTTTCTTCTGGGTAGATACCTAATAATGGGATTGTGGGATCAAATGGAAGTGTCTACTTTTAGCTCTTTGAGGGTTCTGATTTGTTTTCTGGAGTGTAAGCCTGAAGATTACTATCAAGTTTAGGAAGAAAGTAATCTGGGTTATGAGGAAAATATAAAGGTTTCCTATTTGTTCTGTGGGTGAGATGAGGTGGGAAATATTCCTTAAAAGGCCAATTGTAGAATATTTGGAAGCAAAATGAATGTCCATCAAAAGGGACAAGGTTAAGTAGATGGTGGTACAGCTATCATGGGGTATTATGTAGCCTATTAAATAATAATTTAAACGAGCATATTACATAAGAAAATGGTCATAGTGTATAACTAGTGAAAAACTTAAGGCTATAAAATATGTAATATAGTATTAAAATAAAAAAAAACTTCTCACGGCATAATTCCTATCTCTAAATATTTCAGCTTTAAGACAAAAGATAAGCTGGGGAATAGAGCTGTATAAATAAGACTAAAATATTGTCTTTTCAATAGTCCTATTTGATGCAGCTATTAGGAAATAGTTTCTCCAATAATTTTGGCTGTCTTTTTCTATTTCTTTTAATCTACATGGCTCACAGATGTTTTTTGCCCCTGTTATTTGGCCAAAATAGGAAGTGTCGTGTTAGCCTTGACAAGTTATCAGTACCCTGCAGCAACTATCTCTGGCATGAATTGAAAAAATTCAGGGACCCTGGGGCCAGGGGGCATATAACATGAACAGCAGAAGCAGGCAATTTACAAACATCCTTGGGGAAAAAATGGCGCATCAGTTTTATTGAGGCTTCCAGAAGGAATGCTTCTAGTATATTTCGCCATTAAGTATGAAAATGGCTATTGATTTAAAATTGCTATGTATTTTTATCATTTTAAGGAAGTGTCCTGGCAATCCTGGTTTTCAAAGAGCTTTTATTTAAAATTGCTTACTGAATTTTACAGAATGCCTTCTGGATGCGTTCCATTATAAAGTATGTCTTCTTTGATCTTCTGAAATGTCCCATTAAATTACTTAATAAATTTTTAATTTAAATCTTTGAATTTGCAGCATTTTATTTGGGATATTTTCATTTGCCTTTATCTGTGGCAGTCTAGGTGCATGCAGTCTTTGAGTGTGTGTGATTTTATATGTATACACACATGCTATCGTTGTTAGGTGGGGGACAGGATTTTTCTAGTTAACATCATGTCATCAAAGGTCTGGAAAAAACTAGAACTGCAAGAAGCAATAACAAGGCACATTTATAGTTAGAGATTTCAATGCCTCTGTCTTAATAGCTGAACATGTGCAAGGATGTCCAAAATTGGAACAGCACTACCAACTAATTAAACCTAGTTGACATTCATGGGGCACTCTCCCTGACAATCACAGAGTACATATTCTTTTAAAGTTGCATATGTGACATTTGTCAAGCTAGACTACATTTTTGTGTTTAAGTCTTCATAGCTTTGTCAAACTGATACCTAAATATTTCACCTTTTTGATGTAGAAGGTATTATTTTAAATTTAAAGTTCTAATTATTGCAAGTTTATCAAATATTTGCATTTTTATCTACTACCGGGCAACACGTGTTAATTTTAGGATCTGTTTTGTGGATTTCATAAGATTTACTACATAGATGATCATGTTATCTGTGAATAGAGAAAGTTTACTTCTTCTTTTCCAATCTGAAGACATGTTATTTCTTCTTATCTTATTGTAATGATTGAAATCCCTAGTGCAATAGTGAATGGAAGTGAAAGAGAATATCGTTGTGTTATTCCTGATCTTAGAGGGAAAAGATTTAGTCTTTTATTTTTAAGAGTGAAAATTTGGATTTTAAAATCAATCAATTAGGAACATTTCATTTTCCAGAGGGAAAATGCGGAGATGGTGACTAAGTGCTTCCCGATTAAGTATTCCTAATGTGATATTAGCAGTAAACATTTCGTAAATGCTCTCTTGTATGTCTAATTTGCTGAGTTTTTTTTTTAAATCAGGAATAGATATATTTTGTCCAATGTTATTTCTGTACCTATTGAAAGGCTTATGTGGTTTTTCTGTCATAATCTATCATTATCACAAGTTACATGGATTTTTTTAAGTATTAAGCCAACCCTGTATCTTTAGTCATAATATATTATCCTTTCAATACATTGTTTGATTTGATTTGCTAATATAGTGTTTTGTGAAGAATTTTGCCTCTGTTTATGAGAAACATTGATTTATTCTTGCAAGTCTTCATCTGGTTTTGGTAATGCTGATCTCTTGAAATGAATTAGGGAAGAGTCCATCCTCTTCAATATTCTGGAGAGATTGAGTAGATATGGTACTATCTCTCAAGTATTTGGTAGAATTTATCACCAAAGCCATTTGGAGGGCTTGAATACCAGGCTCAAGAGTTTAGGCTTTGCTCAGAAGCCTCCAGCAGTTCTCGTCTTAGAAAGATGATGTCTTCAAAGTGTGTTTTGGGAGGATGAATCTAGTGGCTGTGGGCAGGAAATATGTTGGCAGTGAGACCTAAAATGTACTACGGAAAACATTATATCCTAATTTCCAAAGTTCTTGCACATAAAGCTTTTATTTAATCTTTCACAGGCTGGGAGAAATTTCCCACACAGAAGGGAAAGTGACTCCATTTGACGAAAACTATTAATGAACAAGCAGCTTCTTCATATTTATGGAAAGGCTATGAGGGGGCTGCAACCATCATCACTGAAAAATCGCTCCTGGTGCCCAGGGTTTCTAATTCAGCTAAATACATTCAGATTGGCTTGACACCTGCTTTATGAAGTGCCAAGACTAGAGCTAGATTGCAGTACTTTTAAGTGACTGGAATTTCTTTTTAAGACTATTTTCTTTTCTTTATAAGTTTGAAGAGTCATAAAAGAATCTGAAGGACCTCTTCATAACCAAACTCTGTAAGGTTGCTGCCTTCCCACAACACTGGAGATTTGTCAGTTTGAACAAGTACAGTCTCCTGTTCTGGGCATGGTACCCAACGTATTTCCTTCTGCACTGTTTATTATTTTAAAAGGACAATATTGCAGTTTGATTCATCTGATTGCAATAGCTGCTCTCAATGAGTTTCACTATATTGCATCAGCTGTAAGGTTAGGACAGGCCAGTGCCAACCAAAAAGCTGAGTGACTCAAACTGTAAAAATGATGACAAGAATTGGTCTCAAGATGAAAACCACCATATTTTGTTTTTGTTTCTCCTTTGCTTTTTCTTTAAATGGTAGATTTTTCTCTCTGCTTCTACTTGCTGTTGTGCATCTGTTCCAGGGTTAAAATAGGACATAAACAGGCATATCATGACGATCAGAAACAAAGAAAAACCAGTATTACAAATCCAGATATTTCACCTCCATCTTAAATAGTGTGTAACAACAACTAAGGTAAAAGCCTAAACTATAACCTATCTTTATTTTTAATTTATTTAATTGACCGATGATAATTGTACATAACTGTAGGGTACATAGTGACATTTCAATACATAAAATATGGCAATCAGATGGGAGTAATTAGCATAGACATCTCAAGCATTTATCATTTCTTTGTGTTTAGTGAAACCACCATATTTTATAAGCCCTTTTCAGCTCATGGACGTGTGTTTCCAAATATAAGTTTTATGAAAGCATCTTTCAGGATTTCCTTCTTTATTGTGACTCAAACGATGCCTAAATACCTTTCTAATGTAATGAAGTGTTGTTGGGAGAAAGACACGGTCAATGTCAGTGGAAGATTCACCAGATTAGGGAACAGCCTTCACTTGGCATTTGTGCGAATGACTTGGCATTGTCAATATGGGTGGCGTTATTTTAAACACACAACATCCTGCACAGTGATTTTTCATTGTAAAACAAAAGTTTATGATGTCAAACTTCAAGAAAATTTCTTTTGGGGAATTGAACCTGTATAATGTACACAGAGCGAATGTCGTGTATTCAAACAGGCTAAAAACAAAAGAAAAAGCTCACATTTGGATTGTGGACATCTGTGGTCCCATCTGGTCCTCATAACAATTACGTGATATGACTAAGTCAAGTTTTATCACTGGCTCATTTTATAGATGAAGAAATGGAGGTTTAAAGATGGCAGAGAATTTACCAGGATTATAAAAGCAGGCAAGTGGCAAAATTGAGATCAGAACTCAAATCTCTCAGCTCTGGCTCTCATGCTTCTACCTTGATGACATACTGTGACATTCGTGACATGAATGACTACTCATTCCAGAGTGAAAATATGGATATGGTGATTAAGTGATTCCCAATTTGCAAGACTCAAAGTATACACACCTGGTCTATAATACAGGGCAAGCCAACATAACACCCCTGGAGTTAAATATTTTGTCAACAAACTTCCAACTATTACAATTTAATAATGGAAAAAACTGTTTTATGTTTTGCTTTTAAATAAGATATTCTGCCCACCAATACACTGTGTTGATAGTATTTCAGAAAAGTTATATGTAGGACTTTAGAAAAGAGGAGACATATAGAAAATAAGAGTTTATTTAAATGTCTAAATCATTTTAACCTGGGGAACAGAACTTTAAGCAATCTCTATATAGACATCAGGAGATTCAGGGATAGGATCCCTGAAATTAAATGTAAAATTTGTGTGTGTGTGTGTGTGTGTGAGAGAGAGAGAGAGAGTGTGTGTGTGTGTATATATACACATGTATTTTTCTCCCCCCGCCCCGCCCCCCTGCCGAGGATCTTTTGGTTTCTTCAGACTTTTTAAGACAGATTTGTTTGTTAAGGAACCATAACTCTGATAGACACAAAAAGAATTCCTCTATCAAAGCAGCCCATAACAATTTCTCTATCTCCTAAGCTCTCAGGGAGCTGTCGTGTACGTGCCACATTTGGTATCCACGTTCACTGAGCTTTGCTTTGTTATGTAATTATCATCCATAGAGAAACTTCATCTCAGTCATCTGTGCTACAGCACCCAGTACCCTGCTGTGCATGCAGTAGGTACCTAGTCATAGATTCATGAATGTGACTTTCAACTCTCTGGTAACTATGGTAAAAATCTACCAAGAGTTATGGGATCAAGCCCTTTTGTAGCAATGCTTAAATGAGGTACTTAGTCAGAAAATCAATTCTAAACACACAAAGGAATCACTGGGTATGATAGCCACTTAGGCTACCTTTTAAAATAACCCCAGGATATAGTGACCTAGATGTCTATTATCCCATTCAATATAATTCCCTGGGCCAATTTTGTGTTTATTTCAAAGATGATGCTATCGGTTGTATGTTCTTTAAGACTTTCTGTAGGACAGCCATGGAGGGTCCCCAAATGATGTTTACCAGCATGACAAATGCCTATGTTCCCTGATGGAAAACTCAGTGTTTTTATTTGTTTCAGAATATTAAGTCTGCCTTCAAGGGTGTAAGATTTGCTATACCAGTATGTATCCAAAAGTCAGTTTTATAGTCCCTGAATATAAATTCACAAAAGGATCTTCAACTTGTGTGGGGCATAGGGCATCTTTGGGTGAGGCCAACAACCTCTCATGACAATTTCTTTTAGAGCCAGTGCTCAGTTGGAAGCCTGGGATGTTTATTTGCAAAATAAGCTATGTCTTGTGCTCAAGGGGTCAATTTAGCATAATGATCAGTATTTGAACATGTAAAATCACACAATTGTGTGCTATGCACTGGGGACACAAAGATTAGTAACACTAAATTCTTATATTAATAAAGCTTATGTTTTCATTCAGTCAGGAAGCCACATGAATAAACAGGTGATTTCAGTTTAATGACATACGTGTCTTCATAGAATTATGTGCTGGGTAGACAAGAGACACATGATCCAAGCTGGGGTAATGAGCAAGGCTTCCCAGAAGAGGTGACATCTGAGCCAAGATTCAGAAGAAGAGTAAGAGCCAGGTGAGGAAAGATGAGAAGGGCACTTGGGGTAGAGGGAACAGAGGAGCACAGGCATAGCCTTGTGTGGGGAACGGCATATGGGGGAGTGAGAGGGAGGGATTACAGGCCGTTGAGCATTACCAGAGTATGATTGGGTTGGAGACACAGGAGGACTGGGGTGAGGTCATGGTGGTCTTGAGCCTGAGCCCAAAGACCTTGGCCTTCATTCTGTAGGTAAGAAGAAGTCATCTAAGGGAGTGACATGGTCAAATTTTTGCTTTGAAAAGATGATTCCATAGTTTGAAATATTCCAAGTTCCCATAGGCCACTGCTCTAGTAAGCTCTGCAAACCGACTAGTAAAATGCTGGGTGCATGTCATTTAAAAGCCACCTGACTCTACGTAATTACTTGCGACATCATCTGGAGTCACTCAGCCCCTTCAGCTCCAGATAACTGAGCTTGAACTTCCATTTCACATCCTGTAGAAGTTCAAGAGTTCTAAGAGTCCTGGGGTTGCTCAGCTCTCTTTGTCTAAGATCTTGTAGTCACTGACTTAGTTCAGTTAGTGGATTGTTCCCTTAGTCCCTTCTCTATTCTGCTGCCGTATCAAGCCCATATCTAGGACTGGGCTCCTTTCTGTAATGTTTATCAAAGAATCATACACAAGGTGTTAGTGTATGCCACAGACTTCGTACACAACACGTAAGCAACTCAAAACTGCACATTAGATGGCCCTGTGGTCTGCTGACTGTATAGCTCCGCTGTATGGCACAGGGCCCCGTCCTTTCCTCTGCCTTGCGTCTTCACAAGGACTTCCCACCCCAGCCTGATTTGTAGGATATACAGCAACTCAGCCATCTGGAGCTTATGCTCTAGACTTAGCTCAGGACCTCCTTTGGTAAATCCAAACGTTTTTCTGCTCTTATGGCAACAGAAAAATTTCCTTTCAGGGACATTCCCAGTCCTTCTGCCAAGACAAAAGAAGCTACATTAATTTTACTGGATATCTAAGAGGACTTGAGATTGTGTACAAGCAGGTGTGCCACTTTTGGTGAATTGATGCTACTATGTAGGCTCATTGAAATCTTGGTGCTGGCAAGTTAGAATAGCAAGTAATCTCTCTGTTCTTACCAATCCTTTTTTGAGCTTAGGACCCTGAGATACAGGCAGTTAGATGCATTTTCCCAGTGGAAACGGGTACTGGGGCTAATGACTGGGAAGAGGCTGCTTCTTGCTTCTTGAACTGTTAATATGTGGCTTCCATTGTGCGGCACCAGGGATGCAGAATTTTTTCTGCAACTCACCTTACTTCTTACCCCCACAAATTTTGGGTCTTAAGAGGCTTTGTTTTCCAAAACAGTATCCATTTCTGTATTTTTATACTAAAGGGTCATTAGATGTTTTTGGATTTATAGGCTTACTATGAAACTCATTTTTATTTGTGGCTGAATTAAGGATGTCTGGTGGATGGGGTCTCCTTACTGGGCAACCTTAGGCAGTTGTTCTCTTCTTCCTCCATGGGGACCTGTCGTCTTCTCAATAAGACAGATGTTAGACTCAGTGACCGTGGGTGTCCCTTTTAACTCAGAAATGCCAGGGTTCTAAAATTTCTTAGGAAAAGTAGTTTTCCAACGTCTTCAGGAACCAGAATGGTAACCAGGAAACTATAAAGCAGATGGGTAGGCAAAACATGCTGGACCCTTTCTGAAGCCATTACATTAAAAATGTGCCATTCATCAAGACATTCTGCCAGAGACCATTAATGGAGCTAGCACAGAACTCCATACCAAGTGTGTTTCTGGAAGGCTTTTCTCTTGAAGATAGGAAAGAACTTGATTTGAATAGTAGAAGCCCTTGTATTTTGTGAACTGGGATATAGATTCTAGGCCAGTGATTTTTCAACTGGTGTGCTATTAGAGTATCTTAGGTGTGCAGTGAAAACTTTTTAAAGACCATTTGTTAAATTATTTTTGAAAGAAGCTTAAAGTATAGTAAGTATATTCTTTTTATTTACTTTTTTATGTTTTTGATCAATGTAATTTAAGTGTGCCATGGAAGTTTAACTATAGGTTCAAAGGTGCTGTGAGACAAAAAAGGTTGAAAAACATCGCTCTAGGCCAGTGGCTCTCAACCTTCCTAATGCCACAACCCTTTAATACAGTTCCTCATGTTGTGGTGACTCCAACCATAAAATTATTTTTGTTGCTTAGTAGCAAGGCAATACAGTAGGAACAAAAATAATTTAATGGTTGGGGGTCACCACAACACGAGGAACTGTATTAATGGGTCATGGCATTAGGAAGGTTGAGAGCCACTGCTCTGGGCTCTTCTTTCCTTCTAAGAAGTTCTGCCTTTCTTTGGTTAGGGAAGAGAAGCCTGGCTTTCCTTGCAGGTAGAGGGCATAGCTGAGACAGGGGGAGGCATCTTTCATCCCACATTCTCCGCTCTGGGCAGACAGCCTCTGCATACACCCACCACGTGATGGACTGAATGCAGAGCGGAGCCCACCTATTTCCACCCCCCAGCCCTGCCCACACATGGCCATCTACCTGGACTAGTGCCGGAGTTTCCTAACTTGTCTTCCCGTTTCCACCCTTACCTCCCTGGAATCTATTCTAAACAAAGCAGCCAGTGTGAGTCTTTTAAAATTGAGGTCATTCCCTTGTTCCCAGCCCTCTAAGTTGTCACATCACATAAAAGGAAATCCTGAATCCCGACCTGGCCCTTGAAATCAACATCACTCATCCTTGCTCCCTTCTCTCCTCCCACTCTGCCTTTGTTACCTCCAGCTGCCAGGCCTCCCTGCTTTTCCTTTGATGAATGAAGCACACTCTGGCCTCAGGACTGGCATCCCTACTGTAGGCTCACCCCTATGTTTCCTCCAGGTCCTCTGCTAAGTGCCTGCCTCCAGGGCTTCCGCTTTATCTAAGATAGCACCTTCTCTCCTCCTGTATTCCTTGAATGTTTGGTTTATCTTCGAGCTTTATTGCTGCTTGATTCCAAGGTGGGAGGAGCTCTAGGAAGGATGGGGCTTTGGCCTATCATAGTCTGACAGGTTCCACAGAATCCAGAACCGTATCCAGCACATGGAAGGTGCTGAACAAATGAGTGGAGAAGATAGAGCATGGGGTGTGTGTGTGTGTGTGTGTGTGTGTGTGTGTGTGTGTGTAGGGCCACCTTCTGACAGGGCTGATCCACACATTCTCCCTCAATTTCATTAAAAGTTTAAGAAGTTTTTGCATTTCCCCCTAACTAATGCTCAGTCTAGGATATGGCAAGTATAAAACTGTTCTGGAACCTTCTAGAAACTATGAGTCCCCTGAGGGCTGAGGAGAAATGCCAATTGCTCTCTAGTTATCAAAAACCATCCTCCAGCATTTGGAAACCCCTTTTAGGAAACCACAGGGTCCTGTGTTTGGGGTTCAGGCCAAAAGGCAAATTTGCCTTCAACTTTACAGAACTAATCTTCAGCAAGTCTTGCATGTAAATGGGAAAATTGAAGAGAATGCAAACAATGACTAAAGGTTTAAAACATACTGTCTGCCCTCAGTCAACTAGAACTGCCTTTGAATTAGATGCTACAGGATCAAATGTTCCGAACTGAGATTTAGCATTCTCCCACGTTTCCCAATTACAGGCCAGTCATATTTGCTGAGCCTGGTAAATCCAAAGAGCGTGCTATACTTTCCCGAGGGGCATGAAGTTTAAGCTGTCTTCCCCCTCTGATTAAAAGATCTCTCTGAATAGGTGGTCACCTGTGCTGTTTCATCAGCAGAGGGTCACACATGAGGTTGCCTGTAAAGCTAATAGGTGCAGGGCCATTCATCTTCTTGATTTTTTTTTTTTTTTTGACTCAAAAAAGACCTTCATATACTGGCCTTTTAAGGGGAGATTTAGCAAGAGACACTTGCAAGTGAGATTTTTAATACCACAGTGCAGATAAATCAGATCCCCAATGGACATAATTAAAGGACTTTAAAAAATTATTATTGGTGTTAGAGAAACAGTAGCTGTTATTTGAAGCACTTTATATATGTTGCCTCTCTTCAAAGAACCCTATGCAGGGGCAGTGCCTGTAGCTCAGTTGGGTAGGGTCCTGGCCACATATACCAAGCCTGGTGGGTTAGAACCCAGCCCAGGCCAGCTAAACAATAACAACTGTAACAAATAAAATAGCCAGGTGTTGTGGCAGGTGCCTGTAGTTCCAGCTACTTGGGAGGCTGAGGCAAAAGAATCCCTTAAGCCCAAGCTTTGAGGTTGCTGTGAGCTGTGACACTATAGCGCTCTACTGAGGGCAACATGTTGAGACTCTGTCTCAAAAAGAAAAAAAACCCAAAACCCTGTGAAGGTAGGTGTTGTCTTTTTCAGGACAGGACAGAAACTTGCTTGGATTGTAAGCAGCATACATGGTGTCACAGCTGAGCAGTGGAAAAACATGCAGACTTACGCCTCCCTCTGCGAAGCTGGTGAGGGCAAGGTCTCAAATAAAATACCTCTCATTCATTAAGATCCACCATTGCACTTGGGAAGTTTTCTTTTCTTTAACAGTTTCTCTTTCCTTCAATGTACTTATATTCCTCCCACAATTTTGTTGGATCCCGAGAGTCCATTTCAAGGTTTAGCACACAATATGAGTGAAATACCTGGGGGCCGTAGCTTGGGGAAGTTTTAGGTGGAATCTTTCTAAGTCTCACAGAGACTTTTAGCCTTATCGTGAGTTTCAGGCCTGTCTTGTCCTGCCACCCTTAGGCACCCTCCCTTTGGCCAGATAGTGCATCTTCTCAGTCACCCACAGGGAGGGAGCTCTGGGCTCACCGAGCATTCCTGGGTAATAGTAGTTTTGCTCCTTGTGTGGGAGTTTGGGAGGATGACACACTGTCTGCCTATGGCGAGGCACTCACTGTACTTCTAAGAATGGCAAGAAAGTGGACCTCTCTCATTCTTTCAGCCTGAAGAGTCCGGACCTGGGCAGACCTAGTTCCTTCTCCAAAAGGGGTGACAGTTATCTTTAATGATTCAGTTGAAAGAGAAAGATCTGCATAAAAGCTTTTATAAACGGTCTCTAGAAAAAGGAAAAGCTTGCAACAGTTATCTGAAAAATAAACTTTTATTTTAAGTGCAATGTGCAGTTCATTAATAGAAGAAAAATATGTACAGTCAGCAGGGAGTAGATGTGTTCCAACATGTGCCTTTAGAATTCTGAAGATGCTGAGAACGATAATTTGGCTGTATGCACTGGACTCCTGAGGCGAGATGTGCTCTTCAATCCCATTTTAGGATGAAGTGACATTTAAAGAGGGCAAGATAGTTTTCCCAAGACGGTCATGTTCGAAATATTCGTTCCTCCTTGTGCATGTGTGTAAATGGAGGTCTCAGGGACAGATTTCAGAACACCTAAGTACGAATCCTGGAGTTAGAGCATCATCAGTCACTTGGCAAGCCACAGTTCTTCCTGTCCTTTTGGTTATGTCTCTTCCTACATGACAGCCTTCAAACCTGAGTTCCTGTGTTACAGCTTGCTTCTCCCAACATCTTATACACGGGAATGATGTTGCCTGGAAGATCCTTTAGGGAATCTTGATCTTTTTCTTTGCAGTCCAGTAAGCTACCTGTACCCAACTAGGATGGCTAAGGAAAATAATTCTGGACAGTCTAGCATCTCGAAGCCATGACAGACGAGTTATTCTGTGCTGACCTGATGTCGCAGTGCTCTTGGCATGTACTTCCAGTCCACAGCCATATTGGAAGCTGGCCACAATGGGCACTTGAGCCAGCTGAGAAATTGCTGAAGTGCCCCAAAATTGGTATTAAAGGGAACTCAGCTAACGTGCCACGTGACGTCCTGCTTAACCTTCGTACAGTCCTGTATTTTCTTCTGAGACAAGATGGCAATAAATACGCGTGGTCTGTAGCCTCAGATTTTACGTATGTAAAATGGAGATAAGACCTAGTAGGGCTGTTGTGCAGATCAAATAAGACTTGAGAGCATTTAGCCTAAAAGTGAGCACATTGTAAGAACTCAAGGGAAATTTAAAGTGCTTTGGTAGCCATCTGACGACTGTACTGGCCCCCAAGTATTTGTTTCCATGTTCTAGGCAGTAAAGTGAAAAGACTGAGGCAGAAGCCATCTTTTCCTAAATTTTAGTTGTAGGTCTTATCATACAGGTGTAGTGAACATTTTGGTCAGGATCTAATGCATGTTAGGCTTAGCGAGTAACGGTCCCCATAACTCTCGCTGGTAACGTCACCTACCAGGCCCTGTACTGTGCTGGAATAAACGCTGAGGCCCAGCACTGAGCATGACCTTCAGGAGAGACATTTGCCCTGCATGTAACAAATGCCAGACGCTGTGCTGAGCTCTTGGTGTGCTTTTCACTGGACACTTACCACATCACAGCGAGATAGTCCCTATCACTTCCAATTAGAGGGAATTAGTAACTTGCCCCAGGTGCCGCCCTTGAGACTGACACAAAGTCTGTGCCATTAACTGCATTGCCTACTGCTTCTGAACAGAACTGCCTTGCCACTCATGGGACTTCCTTAAGCACAGTAAAGAAAAAAAAATACATTTTTTGATGCGTCACGGGGTAACTTGTGGAGCGTGAACTCCCTCCCAACAGGCTATCTTAACTTCTGCCTCAGCGTCCACTGATGGAAGATTTCCATAGACGCTGGTGATCTCCACTTCATTCCTGTTTCTCAGATGAGCCAGGTTCAAAAATGCGAATAGATTCTGGAGACATGATAGAGAGATGTGACACTACATTTATTGGGTTGTTAGTAGCTTTTCCATAGAACCCCAAATGCCACGCCTGGGACCTTGCTTCTCACGTGTGAAGGTAGATATGAATGGGGTATATACAAATTCGATTGATTATGCTTCACATGAAACTATTTTGAGCTGAGCATTTCCCACGATGGCTTTGCAAGAAGTAAGTGCCCAATGCCATTGTTTCATCTTCAAATTCATTCCCTCTGTATTTGGAAACAAGTAGCTTGAAAAATTGTTTTCTACCTTTTCTGTATTCATGAACTCTCACAGCTTGGGTCCACGATATGGCTGAAACATAAATATTCAATTCTCTATCTTCACAAAGAATCAGACTAAAACAGTTATAAACCCGAAGGGCTTAAATTTAGAAATTAAGAGTAGCAGGTGGGGTGGTACCTGTGGCTCAGTGAGTAGGGTGTCAGCCCCATATATTAAGGGTGGTGAGTTCAAACCCAGCCCTGGCAAAATTGCAACAACAACAACAAAAAATAATTAAAAAAAAAAGAGTAGCAGGTTGTATTCTTTGTTCTTGGAACTAAGCAAAAAATGTTACCTGCTTTTTTCAAGTTTCATCACCATGAAAAGCTTGGAGTGTCAGTTTTGTTGGGATTCAGATAATAAACTGTGTCATTAGGTGAGAATTCTAGGACATCTCTCCAGTTAGACCATGTAAGAGGAAGCCTATACATAGAACCTTTGGGTTTGGGGTGAAGAGACTTTAAGCAGGTCTCCCATTTCTACCATGTTCTTAAGAGTTAGTCCTTTGTATGGTTTTTCATTAAAGCTCAGCTTCTCATTTTCTTGTTCCTTCCAAAGACAGGAGCAGGTCCCAGAGTTGAAGCCTCCATGTTTTTGCCTTGTGTTCATTAAGAACCAAAGACTCAAAAACAACACCAAGGCTTTAAAATACTTTATAAGACTGTTTTAAGGGAACTGGTTGCACAACTGGTACTATTTCATGTCCAAAAGGCAGATTTCGGAGGCCACTTAAACATTTGAACTCAGAGACTTGGCTGGATTTCTTTACCAAAGGCTACAAATCTGTTTATTCTTCCAGCATCAATCCTTGTAGCAGTTCCTAAAGTCTCTGGAGGGCCCACTTTGTCACTGTGTGTCACAGGCTCATCTTTCTCCAAATATACTCCTTTAGTGTCTGATAAGCTTCACATTTTACCTCTCAATTAATTCTCTTCTCCTACGTTGAACTCCAGAGACACAGTAAACTTGCAACACGTTTCACATAGGTTTCCTTGAGTTCCTGTTTGGGCGATAAAGCGGAGGCCTTTCGTCCCTCCTGAGCTGTAATTGCATGCTAAATTGACGAGCAGTCGATTATCATGTAACTATTCTTATCTCAATAGAAATACCTTGTTTCTTCAAATCAATTTGCACCTTTTCAGTTGAGCCGAACCTTGGTTTTTACCAGGAAGGACAAAATTTTAAAAAAAAGAGAGATGCTTTAGACTCTTTGAGGGTTAGAAACTGGTACCCAGGACCTAGAAGAACACCCTGGGGACTGCAAAAGCTGATGATGGAGAATGATGCTTTATTTGTAAAAACTGACTTTGGGCCTTGTAGTTGATTAATACTGTATAATCCTTGCAATGGGACAAAAACACTGATATCTAACTTTAAACTTCTAAATGAGAATTTGGCACTAATCCAACAACAACAACAAAAAATCAGTATTTTTTTGTCCCATGGCAGGGTCACAGCAGCAGCCAAACAAATGGACTTCAGAGTGTATGATGAGCGCTAACCTACTTACCAAACAGCTCCTTCAGCAAGTCTCCGCTGGCAGGCCACATCCTGCTCAGGGTGAGGGCTGCATGCCGAGGAAGCAAGCTGGAGGCCGGCCAGTCCACCTGAATGACCACAGCCTTTTCTTTTCACCTGCTTACTCCCACGCCTCCCATTACTAAGAAGGTCCAAGGCTATCTCTTCTGTTTTATTCATTTAACCAAATTACAAGTAGGGGAGGCTCCATTAAGCAAGACAACAGAATCACCTTATTCCTCACCTTGGATTACTCATTTCCTTTCTTAACCACAAAAAGCAAGATGTTAACTGCCTTATATTCCACATGCGAGGGACACGTCAGCGACTGCTCCATTCAGCTACTCAAAACATCTCTTTACCCTCTTGCTACTGTGTCCATGGGCTGTTGAATCCCAGAGGAACTGCTGTACCTTCTGCAGTCCACTCCCCACCTCACTTTGGACATACGCTCATTGTTCCAAGCCTTGTGTCTTCCCTCGCTGCCTGAGGCTTTAGGGAGAGAAAGGAATGGCCAACCTAGTAGAAAACTCACTAAAGTCCTCGACTACTTTTTATTCTACTCAAACTCCTTATCTCCTCTTTACACCATAAGTTCTGAAATTTGTCCCTTATAGGAATCTGTCCTATCCCAGCTAGGCTAAAAATTTAGAAGCTGTAACAATTCTCCAAGAAGTCACCTTAGAACAGTTGTTTTCAAACTTTAGTTTATATCAGTATCACCCAAAGGGCTTCAGCAAACAGATTCCTCAGCCCTGTCCCCAGGGCTTCCAATTCCACAGCTTGTGGCCTGAGAACCTGCAATTCTATTAAGTTCTGGGACCACATTGAGAACCCTGCCTTAGGAATGTCACATCTGCATGGTAAGACAGTCTAGACTTTTATAAGAAGAAAGCCCTTTCCTATGCCTTAGAAGGCACTTGACCTATACAAAATGACAAAACATGGAAAATAGATTTAAATATGAAGCAGCAGAAGTCACAGAAATCTTAGCACACATCTCTAGGTCAGGAAGCAACGAGGAAAGGGATTCTCCTATAAGCAAGAATTCTAGGTACAGGCTAAACTAGCTTCTTTTTACAAAATAAGAGATATTGGGGGAGCAAATGTTAAACAGGTATTTGTTAGTACTTGGGTATAAGAGAAACTAGCCCAATTGATTATAGGTGTAGTTACACATCAAGAGCTATAGAACGCTTAATACTACTCAGACTGTTTATAAAAGTTCATCCCAGAGGAATAGGCACAAACCATGGTTAAGCTGCTTGGTTTAATTTTTTTAGCACTTGAAAAAAAATGTACAGTAG
This sequence comes from Otolemur garnettii, assembly GCF_000181295.1. Lineage (NCBI taxonomy): Eukaryota > Metazoa > Chordata > Mammalia > Primates > Galagidae > Otolemur > Otolemur garnettii. Next base: position 24,109,153 of record NW_003852401.1, read on the forward strand.
TTTGAACACTCCGTCTTTACGAACCTCCATGGAGGTCAAAGATTTCATTCATAAGTACAAAATTAGTTTACAAATGTTTTTGGCAATTTCATCTTAGTAACCCGTTTTATCCTATTGCCATTGTCCCAACTATTGAAAAAGTTTACAATAATTTACATAGAAATATTTCAAAGTGCTTAAGAATAGTGATTGTTCTCTGGGATATTTACAGGTGGCCTATACAACGTATGTACAGGTGGTATACACTATAGCACAAGTTTCATTGCTGGAATATGGCTTTCTAGGGAAAGTGCATATTTGGCCAGAGGTGGCAATACTGTCTAGAAATTTAAGGGTTACAGATACTTGGTAACCACATCCAAAGCTGAAGTAGAATGTGGATAAGACTATTTACAAAAGTAATATAAAACAGTCAAGTACACAAACTTGATCCACCCAAAGATTTCTTGATGTTCTTCCAGAAAGGAGGAAGAAAGAGACTTCAGCTGCTGGTTCGGTTACCACTGGGATGTAGGGTATTGTGGGTTTAGACCTCAAAGGTCGAGACTTGTCTCAGAAGTCAAGCTAGATCATCATCTGTGCTTACAACTGATATCTGTGGAAAGGAAAAATATGAAATGAGTTTGGTGATCACTCACTGGTGGAAACTCTAGTCTCTAAAGTGAACATTGCCCATTCAAAGACCCAATGCACTCAGAAAGACAGTCAGCTATAAAACAGTATACAGTTACATCCCTCATGCATTTAATTTGAATTCAACTACATACCTGCTTGGTAGAGAGAGAAACTGCCTATTCTAATTAATGAGCATACATGTTGAAGAAAATGTGACAGATGTGTGTGCCATGACTTGACCACCATTCATGTTTTGCCAGATAGCTTAAGAGGTGGGATATTTATCTTCATAAAGCATATTGTAACTTTGGATAAGTGAATCTTACCCAATATACTGACTTTAAGCCAATGCCTCTGTACATGAACCCTACTTATGATATGCTAATTTATTTTTGAGAATCCATGAGGCAATGGATTTAACCATTCAAAAAAGGAACATTTATATGTCATTTCTATAACTGAAAATAGCTCCAATAACATGATGATGACCTATTTGCTGTTCTGTATGGGTCAGATGCTGATCAACTGCTGGACTTATATCCCAACACACTAAGCTATCTGATGGCCAGGTAGTAGATGAGGTGTTTGGAAACTCCATGATCCTAATGGCTCTTTCTAACACAGGCAGCTCTAGCTTGAGTTAGTGGTGTCCTTTCCAGAAATTCTTACTTCAAGCCATAGTGTAGAAAGACACAAAGCTGACTTACTGCTGGGTATGTGTGTCCAACAGAAGCACTGTGTCTACCAATGTCTATGGAGAGGTCCTCTTCAGTGGTCTTCAAGTACACAGGATTGTCAAAGTTCATGCTTTTCATGTTCTTGTGTTGCCAATTCCGCCACATCAAGTAGCCACCAACTGCGGCCATCACTAAGAGCACTGAAAAAAGAGGATGCTTAAGAGACATAGATCTAGTTTCATGATATGCAAAAAAGGTAATAATTAGGAATCTATAGTAACTGACAGTAATAACAATGTCAAGTTTTATTATCCTACACATAGGAGCTAGCCACATCCAGGCAAGGGTAGAGTCCTGGGCCCCACCCCAGGCCACTGAATTAAAATGGCATAAGCTTCTGATGCACTACTCAAGTGCTCCTAGTGTGTTAGTTGAGCTTGAAATCTAATAATTTAAGACAGAAGCTGTTATAGCCAAGTCCGTTAGAGGTCACATGTCTGATAATAGCTTTAGAGGTCCTTTCCCTTAGGTTTAAAAATTCTTAACTACTTTTACTTTACTCTCTGCTAATTCCACAGCTCTTCAAGAAAGCATTTAAGCATTTGTGCATCTCTGTAGGAAGTGTTACACATATCTCATAGAGGAAGAGAATAGTATACTAGTTAAAGGGACTTATTATAAAAGGGGATTAAGCCAGGCTATCAAAGCTAACATAGAAAGCAATAAGCATCCTTTGTGTAACTATGGAACATTTATCACTGCCAGTTACCATTCTAAGGACACCACTGAAGAGCATAGTATAGACCAAGGGTGTCCAATCTACAGCTTGGGGGCCACATGTTGATTTTGTGAGGGCTTTTTTTGCTTATCTGTAGTGTCAAGTATCACAAAAAGTATGCACAGACCTTTTTATTGCTAATTAGCTTTCACTAGTTTTTATGTCTTTGCCTAAGACTACCCTTATTGTTCCAACATGCAGTAGAGAAAAAATGGTTGGACACCCCTGATATAGACTTTAGTGTACACGTGGGAGAGGAAGTGAATGTAATGCAGGGTAACAACAGCCATGACAGCACAAGGGGCCATGAAAGGGGGTGGCTAGTGAACTGTCAATGTCCCTCTGGCGTCTAAGAAGTTTATCAAATCTAGATGTGTAGGGAATCTACTTACAGAGAGGAAGAATGGCCCAGGCAGCAGAAGTCCCTTTTGGGGGCACACTGACCTCTGATACTGCGGTGGTCACATTGATCCCTACAGAGGAATAAAAGAAATCAGTTTAAAAAGATCTGAATTCAAATTTAGAAATTCACTCGACCTTGGTACCCAATGTTGATGTTCAGCATCTATGACAATTGTATGCCAAGGACTCTGGCCTAGAAGTATGTGAGTCACATGCTGTAACAACTGTTTTGCTGAGAAGTTCTCTAGTAGGTCAGATCAGCTAAGATTTTCAGGTTACCAATCAGGGACTGAATGAGTGGTTAAAGGCTGCATTAATTATTTAAGCTATAGCTACCAAGAGTGTGGCTGTTAGTTGAGATTAACAGTTTGCAGTACTGAACCCAATACCTCCAGGAACTAGTCCACTAGTTGGTGAAATTTCTGTTGTGTTGGTATCTTTTGTCTCACTGTAAGTCACAGTAGGTGCAGTACCTGAATTATAAAAACCGAGAACCTGGTTAACCCCAAGGTTCCAGATCGGCTAGCTGTTCAGTCCAGACAAGCCATGCAAGAGGTTATTTTAATACTGGGTGAAAGAGACAAGCCACTGCTCAACTAAGTTGTATGGTTGATTGTCAAAATTTTGACAAACAGTAGTCTTCATATAAAAACAGCATTTAGAATTTGATAATTTAAACAGATGTACAGCCACATTTAAAGACCCCTCTAAATAAGGGGTCCTGTCCTAAGTGTCCAGGAGCACCCAGAAATGTTCTAAAGATGCTCTGGGGCACCAGGCATACCAGACTGTCTTGCAACTACTTTCTCAGTAGACTGAGCTATTCCCTGCCATGACCCAAAATGAAGCTAATAAAAACCATATGGATCCCTTGATCAAAACAAGTGAGTTTAATTTGCTACTTAATCAAAAGCTAAGAACAGAAGGCTAAAACGTAAATTCACTTATTAGTCTCCTCCACTGAGGCAATGATGTTTCTGGTAACCATGGCCTTCCTAAGCATAATTTCAGTTCTCCCTCTTTGGAGGAAAATGTGAAGACTTTGTTTAATTATCTGCAATTTGACTAGCTCAGTGCTGTTATGGGACTAATTGGTACAAATTGGTATGAAGTAAGTAGCTTGACACTTTAGTCACCTATAAACTCATAGGCTGTCGAAATGGGTTAAATAAAACTAACATGAACACCTGGCACATGACAGCAGCAGATATGTTTTCAAGTCTACTCAAATAATTAGTGAAAACAGAATTCTTAAAAGCCAGGCCAGTTTTTGTAGCTAGTATCTTATCGTATTGCCTGTTGTATATCTAGCTGGTGGTTAAAATTCAAAAAGCCTTACTCTGACACTCTCGGCCATTTTCCCGAAGATTGTATCCATTGGGACAGGAGCAGGTGTATTTTGGAGAGTGATCATTAATCTGTGGTGCTGGCAGGCACAGGTATTCACATCCTCCATTCTTTGCGTCTTCTTCACACCAATTTTTACCTAGTTAGGAAAAAACATCCTTTAAGATAGGCATTCCATATTTAGCCATGAAAAAAGATGGAGACCTTACATCTTCTGTATTAACCTGGATAGAGGTGGAACACACTCTTCTTAGTAAAGCATCACAAGAATGGAAAAGCAAGAATCCAATGTACTCTATTCTAATAAGAAGGCAGCAGATGAGCTAATACAAGGGAGAGTAGGGAAACAAGCAAGTGGGGAGAGGGGAGTAGGGTGGGAGATGAGGGGGCACAGTGTATGGCACACCTCTTGGGGGTAGGACACAGTAAGAGGGACTTTATCTAACAAATACAATCAGTGTAACCTAATTCAATCAGAGGGTAACCTCTGTACCCTCAATGAATCCTAAACAATTAAAAAAAAAAAAGGTATTCTAGGGCCTGCTATATATAAACCTCATTCTAAATCAGGGATTTTCTTTAATTTTTAAAGATCATTAATTATTTTTGAAACAAGTTCAAAGCACAGTGAGTATATACTTTTTTACTTTTTTAGCAACATAAGTGTGCTGTAAGACCAAAAAAAAAAAAAAAGTGAGAAACACTGTTCTAGATGTTGTTGACATGAATCCTTGTCCCCAGGTAGCTTAAACTTCATGTGAGAGCAGCATCAGTGAAGAGTAAGCATAAAGGTACAGGCAGTATGTTCTAGGGACACTTGATTTAAAGGGACTTCTTGGAGGTAAAACATTACATCTTCAACAGATGAGTGCCAAAGTACGGGAGGTGAGAGACTAGGAATGGCTCTCATTATTGGTCCAAGGTTTAGAGCAAAGGCTCAAAGGAAGGAGACCAAGCCTGTTCTGGCTTTGTCCTGACTTGTTCTTATAAAGCAGAAGGGAACTCAGCTATAGGGAGGGTTGAGAGTTGCACTTAGATGGAACTATCCAAGTGTTTTGAGCAGCAGGCAATATAACCCATGGGTTTGAGAATCTACACGATCATATACAGATGTGTCTAAGGGGACAGGTAGGTATTATGGTTCAATTGTGCACCTACCTCCTAGTCATATGATGGGTCCTAAGCCTCAGTACCTTATCTGTGAATAGGATATTTACAGAGAAATCAAGAAATCAAATGAGGCCATTAGGATGGGCCCTAATCCAGTATGACTGGCATCCTTATAAGAAGAGATCTAGACACAAGCACCTAGAGCAGTGGTTCTCAACCCTTCTAATGCCTCAACCCTTTAATACACTTCCTCATGTTGTGGTGATCCCCAACCATAAAATTATTTTCGTTGCTACTTCATAACTGAATTGTAATGTAAATATCTGATATGCAGGATGTATTTTCATTGTTACAAAGGGGGCGTGACCCACAGGTTGAGAACCGCTGACCTAGAGGGAAGATGATGTGAATAGTCACAGGGAGAAGAGAGGCATGTATAAGCCAACAAGAGATGCCCAACACAGCTCCTCCCTTCATAGTCCTCAGATAGTGTGTTGCCAACACCTTGATTTTGGATTTATAGTCTCCAGAACTGAGACAATAAATTTATGTTATTTAAGAGACTCAGACTGTGGTACTGCACTATGGCAATCCTAGCAAACTAACAGTAGAGAAAGCTTATGAAACAAGAGTTACTTTGGGAGCTAGTACAGTCGTCTTAGTAAGAGACCAAAGGGACATGGAAAAAACAGAAATGAAAGTTGACCCTGGGATGGGGGAGATAGGAACTGAGGTCATGAAGCTTTTTCATAAGATGCCAGAAATAAAAGAGATCAAACATCAAATATGCAGTATTCAAGGTAGGGTATGAGAGGGCAAATGTTCCATCATAAAGAAAGTTGAGTTGCCAAAGTGATACTGCCACCCAGCAGGGTGGTGTCACGCTGCTTCCCTTAGAAGTGGTTGTTAAAAACTGTGCTTCTCCACGGTACCTGATGGCTGTATAAGTTCATGATAGACAATGATGTCTTGGGCATCATTAAGGTTGTTGACTAGGGTGGCCAGCTCCGATCCAGTGAATTTGTTGGCACCATAGACGGCTTCATTTTCCCCATCTATCCAGTAGACGCGATCCTAAAACAGAACCACCCTAATCAGCATGTGTTCCCTGGATTAGAGCAAGTCAGTATTTAATTAGGGTCACCCCTATTTATTGACCATTTAATGGACCAAGTTATTGAATGCTGATCCAGGCCATCAGATATAAAACTGTAGAAGAGGCAAGTTCATGTGTCTTGACGTGCTTTGAGGAATTAAGAGTCTAATATGCACCAGGTTTTAAGAGGAAGCAGTTTCTCAAGTTATGCTCTTTTGTTCTTCCTTCCTCTGCCTCTTCCTTTCTCCAAACTGCTATGGTTACTCAAAGATGTACACTTAGATGGGAGATGCATGTCTTACCTCGAATATGGTTAGTGCAAGAGGATGAGCTAGGAACTCCAGAGACTTCAGTACTATCCTACGATCTTGGCCATTCAAGTCCACACTGGATAACATGTGCAACTTAGAATCAAGCCAATAGAGGCGGCTTTTTATTAGGTCTAGGTAGGAAAAGAATGGTCATTGTAGGATAAGCCGTTATTGTTCTGGTTTCCATTTTAAATATCTAATGAATTCAATATTTGACTTTGATGGTTCCTTTCACAGGGATCCTATAAACCTTATGTAGCAGCATGCAGAATCTGTACCTGTATTCATTTTGGGGGGCTAAGTGGGTACCTCAGAATCTCAAGGTAAATGACTTAAGACATGTCACTCACATCATAGAAAATATTAAAAGAGGCTAGCATTTTTTTATTCTTTCCTCACGAGCCAAAAGAAAACTACAGCTTGCAATTCAGGAAGTGCTAGAAGTACCTGTGCCCAGAATATTTATATGGGAATCCCCAAGACTGACTGAATTCATGTTACATATATCAGACCCAATGGACAACAGGCCAGCAATCGCAGAGCTTGTAATTTAAGTCTACTATTCCACTTGTGCAATTCCATTATCTTCATCCCAAATTCCTCCTATAGAAGGAACCAGAGAGTCCTCTGCTGCAGCCCAGAAATAACTATGGAGATAAGTTAAAACACCATGAGGATAGCTGAATTGGTAGTTGAGAAGAAAGAAATACATACCAAGCGTTATCCCATTAGGCCACTGGATGTCTACTGTCACCAGAGGACGTCTATCAAATCCATTCATTCCTGCTTTTTCTATTTTAGCTGGTTCACCCCAATCTGACCAGTAAACAAAGCTGGGAAGAATTAAATCAGAAATAATCCTTAGTGGTTTTGAAGGAATCAAATGTAAGCTTGAAACAAATGTTTATAAAGAATGAACAGAAAATTTAAGATATTCTCAGTGTGTGTTCTTGGGCAGCAACCTATGCATCACCCTGCGTGTCCCCAGGTCTAATCTGTCTCTTCCTTTCCTTCAACCTCAAGTGGAACTGCTACCAAGATGCAGATTTTCATAAGAACCCTCATGGAAGACCACCACCCTTGAGGCTAAACCTTCAGATACAATAGATGACATAAAGGCCAAGATCCAGAATAAGGAAGGAATTCCTCCTGATCAGCAGATATTCATTTTTGCTGGGAAGCACCTGGAAGATGTTTGTACTTTTACCACAACATTCAAAAGCTATCCACTTTTCTATGGTATATGTAGACCATGGAATACTATTTAGCCATAAAAAACAAAACAAGACTTCATGGTCGTGCTGAAAAAAAAAAAAAAAAAAAAGACAACTTACACCACTCCTAAGAAGAATAAACATAAGAGAAAGAAGGTTAAGTTGGCTGTTCTGAAATTTCCCAAGGTGGATGAAAATGGCAAAATTGCCTTTGCCAAGAGTCTCCTTTAGATGAATGTGGAGCTGGAGTTTTTTTGATAGACAACATTTTCACAATGATGTCTAACTTACTGCCTCAATAAACCAGAAGATAAATAAATGTACGTGAGTTAATAAAAAACATGAACTAAAAAAAAAAAAAAACACTGATTGTCTGCAGATGAATACTAACACTTAACGGCATAAATTATGGGTAAATAAAATTTAACACTAAGAGAATATAAGCTCATTATTAATTGTAATCCTTTATATCCGCCTGACATTTAAATTTTAGTCAGATGGTTATACATTTGTTTTTTAAAAGGCCAGCGCTTTCTGAAAGATAAATATCCTTTAAATTTTATAGTAGAGGCTCATTGTGTTCTAATGAGGCTTCATGGGGCCAGCTGTGATTACTACCGTCTGAGGCAGTTTAAGAAGCTGACTATGTCATTCAAATTTAGGAAAACACTTCACTGAAATATTTCTTGAAAGGCCTGCTTTTTTCAACTGGACTTTCAGACAGTCTGCACTTTTAAATGCACTATGCTTACCAAAGTCCCTGCAATTCATGCTGATATTAGGTGTGATCATCCAGAGCTAACCCAGCAACATGTTCAGGCAAAAATGAAAGATCACTTGCATACAAAATGGGTGGGCAAGAGATTCAGAAACAGCTTTTGGTGTACATCATTTTGTGAATGTCAACCAGTAGCCGGTTATAGAGGAGTCACGGGGCACACCAATCACATAGACGAGACCATCCCAGAGTTGTTCAACAGTGCCACCACTGACATCTTGAACCAGAAATTTCTCAGTTGTGGGATGTGGGCTGTTAAGTCTAGAGATTTTAGTACCAATTCAGGTAGGAGGAAAGTTCCTGACCTATGCAGATACTATGTAGTATCCAAAAGGCTGGGGTAGAAAACACAGGGTACAAACCCAGACAACGGGTCCACAGCTATGGAGGCGGGCTCACGCAAGCCCGAGTTAAACAGGAACTTCCTCTTGGTTCCGTCTAGGGTGGCCACTGAAATAGTCTTAGACGCCGCATCAGTCCAGTAGATGGTCTTGTACACCCAATCAACAGCAATGGCTGCAGGATTATAGACATTGTCGATCATTTTAACATGTCTACCAACCTTGTCATCAATTGAGGCGCTGAAACAGAATAGGCCACAAGAAATTTAAGAGTTTGATACCATTAGAGCTGGAGAATGGACTTTCTGCTTACAAAATGGTAAATTATTTACCCATGCTGCTAACTGATGCTAAATTAGTAACACTGTGGGTTATGTAGTTGTTGAGATGCTTTTTGTATGTAAGAACAACAAAATTCTAAGCAAAACTGTTTGTTTCATTAGCCATCATCAGAGTTTCTATAGTTTGCCTTAAGAAAAGGCTGCACTACCTTTTCTGTTTGTAGCGACAATGAACGATTTTCAGTTAACTATAGGGAAAGGTAAGAAAATATGAGAAATTCAGGTGTCATCTATTATAGTCTTTCAGCTGTAATCATCTAGGAATTTGTATACAACTGTTCCTAATTAGGAACTGACAGCAATTTATATAAATATGTTTTAATATATATTATATATAATACACATTTTATATATAATATATATTATCAAAATATATATGATTTATAATAATACCGGGTATCCCAAAGGTTGCCCATAAAGTCACCATTACATAGGGAAAATGGGAAATTTCAGCTAAATGTTCCTTTATTTACAATGTAGTCATCATAAAATTTTATAAAATATTTACAAAATATTCTCTATTGACCACCTCTTTTTAATTTTAATAATGAACACTTTATGAATGTACATTTAGCTATAATTCCTCTTTCCCCATGGAATGGCAACTTGAATTATGGGGTATCCCAAAGGTTGCCCATAAAGATAGTATTAGATTTAATGTTCCCAGGGAAGTAGGTGCGAGACTAGAGCTAGAGACAGGAGAAGCTCCTCCAAAGCTTCCCGCAGGCCAAACGACAATGATTTATCCAGACACTAAGAATGGAACTGAAATTTACCTGAAGATGGCCTTTTGGCTTAAATCAGCCCAGAAGAGTTTCTGAGCAGCGATGTCAGCATCGAGAGCCACGGTGTTTCTCAGCTGTTCAATGAGTTGGATATATTCTTTCCTCTCTAAACCAATCTTCCTGATGTCTCTTCGATTAGTGAAGATTAGACTTGGCTCTTTGCCTACAAGACAGAAGTTGGGTTTACTTAGTTTTGCTACAGAAGGCAAGGTGCTTCTAAGTCCCCTTTCCAACAGAGGAGTAAAATAGTACACATACTGCTGAACACCTCCCTAGTACCTGTCCCTGAGTTCCTGCCCCTGGAGCTGTGAGCATTTTTCCATTGTTTAGGGAGGCAGTCAACGATATGGGTGGCTGACAAAGAAGTTACTTATTTGAATTGCACTCAAATTTTGGAAGTAGACAGTAAGCAAACCTGGTAGGTAGTCATGGTATCCTATGCAAAAGGAATGCCCAGGGCAGACTTTTGGGGGAAAGGTTTGCTATTTAATCTATACTGTTGCACTGAATTTAGTAGCAGTGTTATCAAGGACTATATATATTGATTTTGACTATTATAGTCACTGGTTTTACCTTTTATGAGCTCTAAATCATAAGGGTATCAGAGCAACACCAGTCCAAGTCCATTTACCTACTGCCTTGCACACACCAGTGGCAAGATCCATTTGATAGCCACGACTACATTCACACTTATAACCGCCTTTCAAGTTGATGCAAATTTGACTGCAGATTCCCGGATTTTGGCATTCATCAATATCTAGAAGGGAAATTAGAATCAGTTTTGCTGTCCCCACACCTTTCCAGATGTACACTGCCCTTTTTCCTCCCCCACAGGGCTAGGTTCCCATCTTCAACTCACCTCCACAGGTTTTCCTATCTATTAGCTCAAACCCAGCTGCACAGTCACATTCGTAGCCTATAACTAGATCTTTGCAGATGTGGGAACATCCACCATTATTTACCAAGCATTCATTTACATCTGGAATAAAAAGGGAGCAAAGTCACTTGGCAACCTATTCTCCATTGATATGTGTCTTTCACATTTATTTTTTATTTATTTTTGAGACAGAGTCTCATTCTGTCACTCTTGATAGAGTGCTGTACCATCACAGCTCACAACAACCTCAAACTCTTGGGCTTACGTGATTCTCTTATCTCAGCCTCCCAAGTAGCTGGGACTACAGGCACCTGCCACAATGCCCAGCTACTTTTAGAGACAAGGGTCTCACTCTCATTCAGGCTGATTTTGAACCCATGAGCTCAGGCAATCCACCCATGTCAGCCTCCCAGAATGCTAGGATTAAAGGCATGAGCCACTGCACTTGGTCCCATTGATATTTGTTTTTCATATTTAAAACTCAGGCTATTTGTGTTAACTTATCTACTTGACCTGGTCAACTAGTTAGACCCAATCATGTGTTTTATAGATATGTGTTGAGGATGGATTATCTCCTTGGCAAGTTACAGTTGGTCAAGGAGTAGGTAGTCAAGTTTCTCCCCTGCTGATCAATGATCTTCAAAGAGGTTAAATTATAAACTAATTTGTTACTGTTTGGGTTTTTAAGTCATAAGATTTTAATTCTACAATTGAACTTGAGTACATTAAAAAGTTAAACCAGGCATCATGCAGGGCCCTCTCAGTACTAGCTATGTTGGGTTGAACATTCCCGGCTCTGAACTCAGCAACCCCTTCACTTACGACATTCTTTCAGAGGCTCATCGCTCCAGTCCCTGCAGTCCTGTTCCTGGTTACATACTTTGCTGATATCTATGCATTCCCCACTTCTGCACTTGAATTTCCCAGGGCCTAAGCACTGATTGACTACAAAGAGAAACACAGAAGAGAGGTCCATTAGTGGAGTGGGTCTGATCAGGGCAGGCTCTTGCCTGGCCACCCGGGAAAGACTCTTACCATTTTTGCAGTTGACTTCATCAGAACCATCTACACAGTCTCGGATCCCATTACACTGCCTACTGCCGTGGATGCAGCTACCGTCCTCACATTCAAACTGGTCAGGCCGGCAGGTTAGAGAAGCTACAAAGAAAGAAAATGCCATAGAACGAAGCCAGCCAGACTGTCCCAGCTGACACACGGCAGAGAGCTGATGCGCCACGCTGCTAAGAAGGCTACTTACGGCAGTTGACCTCATCACTGCCATCCTTGCAGTCGGGGTCCCCGTCGCATCGCCACTTCTTGTGTATGCATTCGCCAGAGCCGCACTGGATCTCACTGGCAGGGCACTTGGTGTGTATCACTGGCTGGCGGCCACACTGCTCGAGGGACTCGTCGGACTGGTCAGAGCAGTCTGCGTCATCATCGCACACCCAGCTGATGGGGATGCAGGAGGAGGTGCTGCACTGGAACTCGTGGGCACCGCAGGTTGGTGGGGCACAGTCAAGCTCGTCGCTGCCATCGTTACAGTCATCCTGGCCATTGCATACAAAGTTCCTGGAGATGCAGCGGCCACTGGAGCAAGTGAACTCATCAGGGCTACACGTTATGTTGCCTAGTAAGAAAGAGGATGCCCCGTTGAAAATCATTAGGACCGGTCCTTGCAAGACTCTCATCCCCAAACATAATACACTGATATTTGATTATAATCCTAGCTTCCTAGCTTAATTTAAAAGCTAAAATAGAGTTCAATCAAGAACAAGCTCCTGAAATATTAGGAAACTGTCTCATTGTATAAAAAAATGCAGGCACACCGTAATAAGAACATAAAGGACCAAGAAAACAGTTGAAGACTAGAAATAAATTTGACACCAGAATCACAATTGACTCTTAAAGGGACAATGATCAAAAACTTAAATTGTGACAGGGGATTTCATTTGGGAAGGCAGAGACTGTGTTATCCTTGAATCGACATTCTGCTTGTCAGGCCAGATTGCATCACTAGCTTAGAATATTACGCAATGTAATGCTCATAGCAAACATTAAGACATTATCACCAAAAAGAAATGAACCACGTATCGCTATACATGGGTCCTTCCTTTTTGGTCCTTTAAATGAGGATTATAATTACAAGTCTTAAATACTTTCAATTTTTAAAAAGTCATTGTCAGGGCTAGAATCACAAATCTAGCAACCAGGTATGCTATTAATGAAGTTTAGCCAGATTGTACTTTAACTTAAATTCCTGCCAAATGTATTAAGGCCACAATTTGGTGGTATTTAGAATAGAGACTCTCTTGGGAAGCAAAATCTAAATTTACAAGGGAAATACTTGGCAGCTCTAGGGCTTACCAATAAATACAGTTTAATTCTAGGATTGAACACTAAAACTCATTGGACTAGGTGCAGTGGTATTGACCTCAACAGGTGACTTTTAAGCACAAGACTGGTGTTTCTAATGTAAGTGCCCTGGGCTCCAGTATATACTGCCATAACAGTATATAATCAGTATATAACACTCACCCTTGTCAGACCTGGGAGCTGGAAGTTTTAGAAGCACCATAAAAGGGGCGGTAGCTTGAAAGAACCTTCAAAGCAATATTTACTCAACCTAGAGATTTTCCCAAGGCTTCACCTTTAACATGGAACATTTTATTACAAATTTTCCAAGGCCAGAAAGATGAAAGAATAGGAAAGAGAGTCACAGGAACTGTAACAGGAGACAAAGGTATCACCAGTTGGGTAGACTTTCCTTTGGGTATCCACGAGCAAGATGTTAATCCGTCCTTCTGTGCCAGTTTAACTTTTGGAAAGGTTATGACTGAATCTAATTTGGAAGCAAAGAAATGCGTGCAGGATACTCGAGTAATTTATTCCAATAAGCCGATCTACTCTAGACCTATGAATGTGTGCATGACCTTACTCACTTTCTAGTTTTATTGAGCCCAAGTGAGGACGGCCCTAACCTAGCCCACAGAATTGCTGTTTCATTGAGCTACTTTTAAATATAATGCCTTGAAGGACTTACCTTCTTATTTCTACCTGTCTAAAAGAAACACCAAACAATGGTCAATTACCAAGTGAATGTCTTGCAGAGTTTTAGGGCAGTTAGGAAGCAACAAAGAATTGAGCAGATAGTGAAGTCTCTGAAAAGTGAGTCGATGTAAGTGCATCTTCATGCCTAGGTTAGCTGCCCCTGCCCACCCTTCCTCGAGGAAAAGGGTCTTTGGGTTACGCCACTCAACACTGATCTTCTTACCACAGTTTTCTTCATCTTCGCCACTGTCACAATCATTTTCACCATCACATCTCCAGGACACTGGGATACACTGAGTGGAACGGGCGCCACAGCTGATTTCATTTATGCGGCATGTTCTCATATCTGTTGACGATATACAGTCTCAAAAGAGCCTCAGAATGGATCAATGCAACGCTGCTGCTCCTGTGCTGCCTGGAAGTGGTAACACCTGCAACTCAGTGGCCTGGCATACCGCTGAAACTGAACCTACTAGCTGCAGCCTGGGAGCTCTTTTGCCAACTCCATTCCTTAGAAGCCACGCCAACCTGGCAGTGCACGTGAAGGCCTTGACCACGTCACTCCCTCAAGGTCCCATGGCGTGCTCAGCTCTTGCTTTTGTTTTACTTGGCATAGTTTATTGGCTGGCCTGTCCTAGATCACTATTTATCTGTTGGATATCAAGTGGGCACACTGAAATTTGTCACCAAATTCCAACTTCAATAAAGGCCAGATGGTCGAACAGTTATGAAATCTTCCATTGTTTAGATTCCTTTACAGGCTATTTTCACGATCTTTTTTTGGATTTACATCTCACAAAATAGGGACATAACCTAATTCTTGACTTTACCAGGTTATTCTCCGCTAAAATGTGGGGCTGAATCTTTATAGAATCTATCTTTACAATACTGGTCAAGGTGAAGTATATTAATTACTCTCCTCACTTCTTGTCTAGAAGGTAAGAACATCCTTATCTTCCTTGCTGCTTGATTTTCTTTTATAATCACATTTCAGAACTAAATTTCATTTACATTAATCCTTTTTTTTAGTATGTCAGCAAGCCTCTACTCCCTCAAAATGAACTCATGAACTCCAAGACTTTCTTCACCTTGACATTGAAACAATCTCAGTTTATATGACCCCAAACCATCACCCACTATGATCTCAGACTTTTTCCTGAATATCAGCCTAAGAACACAGATATATACCTGCCAACTTAAGAACAAGCTATCAGCTCACTGCTTTAGTAACTGTAGGTTATATGTTTGTTAAAAGTCACTGTACATAGATCACTAAATACTAGCCACCATACCCCTTCAGTAATAGCTTTTTAATATGAGAAAGTGTGTATCTGAAAGTTTATACTTGTCCTATGGGGAACCTCACATCTTGACTTAGCTTCCAGGACCAGAGTACCATCTGCTCACATTCATCATTATGAAACATTTAAAGTCTATGCACCTAGTCAAGGAGTTCTTAATCAAATCTGCTGGCTTTAGTCTTATGTATTCAATAGTGAAGCTACCCAAGAGAATGTCAGTCTTGTTAGACCAGGGAGTATATTCTTTCAAGGAGACTTATCAACTGTTAATAACTTGACTGACCTTGGAGTCAATTGGCCTAAAGTTTCAGAATTTCAGAAGGCAGGCAAAGAAAAACAAAACCAAGTAGTAGATCAAGCAGTACTTAGAAGTATGAGACACAGAACAGCGTGGAAAAGTTCAAGTCCAAAGCAAGTCACACTCACGGCACTGTTCTGGGCTTTCATCAGAGCCATCTTCACAGTCAGGATCCCCATCACACTGCCACCGGTTGGGAATACACTGGCCATTGTTGCACACGAAGTCAGACTCAGCACATGTCTTCTTTACTACAAAAGTTTATTTGAAGGGTTAAAGTTGAAGGCACTTACCCAAAACACCTATCTTTGCTTTAGGGCTAAAACTGCATATTTGAGTTTAAAGCTGAGTCAAATTGGCACTCAACTGCCAACATCCAGGAGAACTTTAGAAAAATCATTTTTGTTTTTCAGAGGAAGGTGTTTAATCGAGAGACTTGGAGGATCCTTAAGTCATCAGGGAAAGAGAAAGGTTCCCCACTGTTTTACAACCCAGATGCCTCACATCTAACTTCTTGCCTGGTTACAATGTTGGGATTAAGTAACACTTTCATTCTCTTTAAGGGTTTTTTTTTCTAAGTCATTTAACTATTTTGTAAGTTTGACAACCAGGCATTACATTCTATGACTGGATCATAGTGTTTGTTATGGTCTGAATATTTTTATTTTCCCTCAAATTATGTTGAAATCCCAACCCCCAATACGGATGGTATTAAAAAGTGAGGCCTTTAGGAGGTCATTATGACACAAGGGTGGAGCCCTTGTGAAGGGGATTAATGTCCTTATAAAAAATGAGTTTTCTCTATGTTCTCCACCACCTGAGGACACAGTGAGAAGATGGCCATCTGTACACCAGAAACATCAGGTCTGCTGGCACCTTGAGCTCAGCCTTCAGAACTCTAAGAGAGAAAGTCCCGTTGTTTAAGCCACCCAGTCTACAATATTTTGTTATAGCACTCTGAACTAAGGCACTGTTCCAGGGGTATCTCTTAGCAACACATGATGGAAGGCCAGATCCCAGGATTGGATATTGCTACCGCTATTGGTCTTCAGGGGCAAAGGAACTTATCTAGTAGGAAGGGAAAAAACTCTCAAACAGTATGACAAGAGAGATCATATTTAGAATTCAAGAAGAGGAAGATTTTAGCCATTGGAGTCAAGGGGTAGGCTAACATCAACCAGCTAAAAGTTACAGAAGCTGCCAGTGCTCATATCCATAATTTACTGTGAGTGTTAAAATAGCCTAAGGCAAGGTCTCCTCGTAGGGCAGACCATCCCCCCATACTTAGGGTTACCATGAAATTTGTCCAAGTAGGCTCAGTCTCAATAGAATGAGACACTACTAATTTTATGAAAAGATAAGCATAAATCAGGATTGTCCTAAGCAAACTGGAAGCCTGGTCACCCTACTCATAAAGGAATCTGAGACTAGGGAAATGTCTTGATAAAGGAGCCATGCAGTATACCCAAGGTTGATCCTTCTTGGCTTGTATTCTTCCTTTCTGTGTGTCTATACTTTCTACCTGAATTTCTGTTTTAATACACTTCTCTCCCTCAATTATTCTGTGATGATAAATCAGCAAAGTCTGAAATTTGCTGAGAAACTGAAAGGGACTACATCAAGTCAAGGGTTTAAGCCAGCTAGAACTCTTGATTTTAGAGCTTACCCTGGGACCACTCTGGTTTAGCCTTAGATATTTTAAAGCGGGAAGATGGTGATTATAGTTAATTTCTAAAACTCAGGATGGGTTGATAAATTATAATAATCCAAAGTATTACTCATCTCCTGGAATTGCACAGCCAAGAAGAGCCATGTTGTCTATTAGATTCACACCTGTTTCTACAATCACCAAATCCCAGTGCTAATAAATGGTTATGTAAGGCCCATGCTTCAGAGCATGGGGGAAAAGGTTAGAGAATCTACAGGGGTTAGTTGCTGTAATTCAATCTTTGATGCTTTTCAGAAGTTAACAAAAGGAGTAGAGAAATGGTTGTAAAAGACCACATGATTTTAAGAAGTAGAAAATGCCATGGGGATAGGAAAGCATGGCTGTATAACAGTGTTTGAGCAAAAAATAAATAGGGAGAAAGTGCCATAGACTCTCTCCATTCTGATCATAGACTAGGAGGGTAAAGAAAGGATAGTGGAGCTGGTCCTTGAAAGAGGGATAGAAATTTAGATGTGACACAGAGGAAGAGAATTAGTAGTTACATAATTAGGGTATTTAAGTTACTGATTAATCAGCTCAGATTAACACTTACAAGAGAATGGGTTAATGGGACCAACAGAAGCACATGGCTTCTAGACTCTAAGGCCAAGTTGACACAATATCCCAGTTGGCATGTGTGACATAGAAAACCCTACTGAAAATTATATTCAAGTTCCACATCAGGAGATGAGACATGAAACAAAAGGAGGTGGTGGCAGAAGTTTTAAGTAATTGTATATAGCATTTCTCGTCCACCAAGGAACATCTCCAAGTAAATATTCAGAGCTTCCCTGAGTCATACTTCTACCTTCTCTCTCTGCTTTCACACCTGGGAGACAGAGACAAATTCTGGCCCAAGAATATACTTAATTTTTCCCACCTCAAATGATCTCAAATATACATTTACCTCCTTCTCTCTTCCAAACCCTCATACCATCTGGTTAGCAGAGGGTATTTATAAAAAACTCTTTTAGGGGCTTGGTGCCCGTAACTCAGTGGTTAGGGTGCTGGCCACATGCACGGGGGCTGGAGGGTTCAAACCCCACCTGGGCCTGCTAAATAATGACAACTACAAGAACAACAACAAAAATAGCTGGGCATTGTGGTGGGAGCCTGTAGCTCAGCTACCTGCAAGGCTGAGGCAACAGAATCACTTAAGCCCAAGAGCTTGAGGTTGCTGTGAGCTGTGACACCATGGGACTCTACCGAGGGCAACAGGGTGAGACTCTGTCTCAGAGAAAAAAAAAACAACTCTTTTAGGAAAACCCAGTCCTTATACCCTAAGATAACACAGAGCAATTTCTACTGATTTAGTCAGATGATGAAAGAAGACTTCAATATAAAGAGAATTATTACTTTTTAAGGAAAAGTGATGTTTTGCCTAATATCATTTTTATAATGGGTAAAAAAAATGCTATTTACACCAAGACAACAGTTGACAAGAGTAGGAACCTTCAAGGGAGGTATTTAGTGAGAGAACTAGATTACCTAGGTAACCCAGAAATAGCATGGAGCTCGATGTCTTGTGTAGTAGATGAAATCTTAGAGTTAAAATGCAAGTGATGGGAAAGTGTTACACACGAAAACTACTCTTGGTCCTGAGACTGGAGATAAGTTTCTTCCCTGGGACTGAAGAATGGACTTCCTATGCATCCAAGGGAGCTACTGATCCGCATGAAGACACTTGTGATGTTGGTCAGAGAGAGCAGCATAGGACCCTGTGTGCCATGCTGTCGTGTCTCAGTCAGGCCGTGACAAGACAGCAGTGATGAAACCTTCATTTAGCTTCTTTTTTTCTGTATTTCTAGTTTGTGTAGGGAACATCTTCTTATAACATCTTGTAAAAGGTAAATAACAATGCTAACACCAATATGCACACACCATGTTGTTTCTGGATTTTTACAACATTGAACAAGGTCCATAGAGCAAACTTCAGCTTGTATCAAGGTACCTAAACGGGAGCTTGGTAAGTACTTCTCAGCGGTTCTGGCTTGACATGACAAATGCAGACGGAGGCCTTTCTCACAAATGATCTTTTGACAGATGCTGACTGCCGAGTATGATGTTAGATCCCCATTCTCTGGGGGAGAGAATGTCTTCCGCCCTGTTAATGCTTTCGAATTAGCAACTATTGTAGCCAGAGAATTAGAAAAGAATCCTTATCTGATCTTTGATCTGTGCTGGCTTGTAGTTTCTATGTCAGGGGTTAAGTAACCCCCTGAAACTCTATGGGATTTTCCTCATGTTCATGGCTGGCTTTCTTTTCTGGGATCAAAGGCATCTGAGCATAATAGTAACAAAAAAATAACTTCTAAGCATTCTTCCATCGTCACTTCTGGTCCACTTTCCCCTTCCCCCAGCCTCCTATAACCCAGGTTTGCCTTATCTCAGATATACTGGGTCCTGTCATTCAAAAGGAAATCCACTTTATCGTCCATGTTTTATTCTCAAGTTGATAACCCCATGTTAAATTTTCAATTAATATGTTCCTTTAGATAGGGAAGTACAGATTCTTTGGGTCCTGGTTCAAAGCAATTGCTAAGAATGGATTTTATTTTTAAAATCTCAATACATTTGTAGGAACTAAGATAATATCATCCATTTTGATAGAGTGCGTAAGTCCACACGAGATGTCAAGTGAGATCATCAAACTCTTTACTCACCACAGTTCTTTTCATCACTGCCATCAGCACAGTCTTCGTCCCCATCACATTTCCACAGGAGAGTAATACACCGGCCGTTGGTGCACTGGAACTGGGAGGGTTCACATTTGGCTTTTCTCCCTAGAATCAGAAGGGAACACTAAGCAAGGCAAGGACAGAAAGGTGGTAAGTTAGAGATGCAAGTTACCCCAAACCCACAGACAGGGGCCCTCAGGAAGACAGCTGCAGACTCATCTGGCTGTAACATTTTAGGGGCCAGAGCTGGACAGGGCTTGGGATAGTGACTGATAGCAAGTGCGTTCTTTGCTGGGCACATGCTGAGACAAAATGCTAGCTTTCCAGCCTTTCTTGTGGGGAGACACAGACCAAGAACTAAGTTCTGGCTAATGGAATGTAAACAGAAATGGTATATATGGTTTTTATAAAACATCCTTAAAGGGACAGAGGATCTATTTTCCTTCCCTTTGTTCCTTTCTGGTTCCTGAAAATTGGGCATGGTGGCTGGAATAGTGATCTTGGGCAAACGAAACCAGATTAGGATGGAAGGAACCTGGATTGTCTAGAGACCACAGGGCATCACATCTGCTTCTGGGATCATTTCTCTCATTTGTTTAAGCCGTTCGTGTGGCCACAATCACACAATCAAATCCTAATCCTTTAATGGCATTTCTTGTCCATATCCATACTTTTATAAATGGAGGCTGTTCCTATTATAAACAAAGGAGATTTCGAAAGGGCAGCAAGATGAGGGTAAAACAGAGGCTCAATACATGGTTCCTCATCTTAGAAACTGAGGTCTAACTGTAAAAAACACATTTACAAACAGTTTCAAGATAAGATAAAAGGAACAAGTATAGCTAAGAGGCAAGGGGAAGCATTTCTATTGTAAGTAGTGCCACAGACCTGATTCTATTTCTCTGAACTTCAGCTTCCCTGTGCCAAATGTATGGATACTTAATTCCTATAAAGGTATGAATTAAGACTTACAAGTAGCATACTTAGGTTTTTCCCTGGCACAAGACAAATAATATTCAGGTGATTCCTATCATTAGCAGTGCTGTCCTCTTTGCGAAAAATGGTACTAATCTGGTTGTTTAAAGCAAGTATGCTGCAAATATTTGAGAAAACTAGTGAAATCATATAGTCAATGAGCATTACTTAGGGAGGGTTTCCAAGCAGAAAGCCTTCCGATTTCCTGCCACCTTTCAGCATCTGCAGCTGTGGCCTGCTGGCATAAGAACCGATACTACAGTGACAAGCACAGACTGGAACGCTTGTGTTATGTGCACAATACTCTAGTTGGTCTCCCCAGTATCACTTGCTCCCTGTTGTCTGGGAGCATTCTGTGCTTTGTGGCTAATTCCTGGGAAATCAAAATTTGGCCCAACTCAAGATTACTGCATGGGTGTGGTAAACTTCTTTCCATATTAAATATATTGCTTTAAAAACTGTATCTACTACTTACTCCTAAGAGGCTAGCTAAGTGGAGACTCATCTACAAGGTAGCATGGTAGAATGGCGCTTCCTACCTACATTTTATAATACTTATTCATTCCACAAATATAGTCTGTAAGATGCTAGGATTTAGAGGAGGGTAGATTGTTGTCAGGAAGCATCACCTGTTCATTTTTATGCTGCTAAGCAAAATATGAGGTATCTGGCTGCCTCCTTCCTTCTCCCCATTGCCACTGAATTTTCAGTATATTCTTCTTATTCTCAATGCTGGGGGCACTTGTTCTAGGGGCCATTTGCCATAGTTCTTTAACCTTACTGCTTTTGAGGACTGAGAGTGGTAAGAATCTTCTTTGAGTACTTTATTAGGAAAAGCAGAAAAAGAACAATTTACAGTCAGAGAATGTAGGTATAAATATACTTGGGGCAAAAAATAGGTGGCAGTTAGGATACCGAAAGGCTCTGAAGGTTTCTGTTACCAAAGGTTAAGTCAAAATGAGACATGGTTAGCAAACTTCTAATCAGAGTGAGTTAGGGACCTAGATGAATAGGTGTCAAGTGATGGTTTTTCTCTTCAGGGTTAGGTACTGAAGGAAGACCTCCTTAAAAAATGAGTTTTAAAGCTGCAGATTTTATAAACACCCAAACTGGCCTGGGATTAAATACAGCACCCTAAGTCTGATATTTAGTCCATTATCACCTTGAAGAGGGTCTGTGAATGTGGCTGTAGTGTACAAGCTATCAAGAGTAATAAATTACATAAAAATCCCAGCAACTGCTCCAGAGTCTATACAGCTCAGGGCAAACATAGCATTTTCTACTAAGAAAATATCCTAAGACAAAAAGGAGTCTAACTTCTACCTTTTCTTATCCCTGATATTTCCACTTCACCCAAGCTCCTGCCTGATTGTCATAAAGCTGTGTTTTGCCATCACACGCACAGACACTCCATTAGCAAGGAGGAGCAATTGGTGTTAGGAGTACAATGCCCCCCTGAAACATCCTTGCTTGTTGAAAAGAGCAAGATGGGGGTGGCGGGGTGGGAAGGGAAGCTGGTTTTATAAGAAACCCTTTAAAGGGAGGCAAATAAAGACCTTAAGCTTTATGGCTATGCCTCTTAGTCTCTGAATTTCCGAAGCACTTTGTTTTGAAAGATTGCTACTGGGCAGAAATGCTCCCTAGTTTTAGTTCTCGGCTTCACGCAGAGCAGGAGAACTCAGACACTAAATCACACGGTGTGGCCCCGTCATCAGACTATAACACTTTTTAAGTTTTCTGTTCAAGTTTTAAAAGGGTTCTGCCTTTCCACCTCTAGTGCTCCACCGGGATTGCCACTGCACAGAGCTCCCAGAGAGCGGAAAACACCACTTGAGTTAAGAAGCTTTTGGTTCCTGAAGCTTTGGGGATTACAGGACTGTGGCCCTGTAGTCTATTTCCATCCATGAAAGTTAAGTCTCAGGCTCAGTATTATACTTTCATAAAGCGAACAAGTTGAGCTTGAAATCATCTGCACCTGAGGTTCTTTTAATTCTTAGATTAAGCTAAAGCTGATGACATCTCAAAAAAAAAATAATAACCTTGGAAGTAGAAGTGTTAGGTACTTATTCCATGGTCTGTCTACTCAGAAAAATGAGAAACTGGGGTAAAATGCAAGTTTTCAGAGGTTCCTCAAAATCATGGGATTTCACCTGAATGCCTTATGGCCAAAGGGGTAATTGAAGTGGGAGAGAAAAACCACATACCAGCAGGGACCCTGTGTGTTCCACCTGTCTCAACCAACAAGGTTTTCTTTTAAATATTAGATTTTTGTGTAGGCATTTGGAAAGGGTTCTATTGCTTTAAGAAATTAAACCCTCTAGGTTTCCTTCTAGCTCTGATATTTAGAAGGAATATTCTGCTTCTTTGGGTCAGGGGGTTGGACGTCACTTGTGCCTCCTCACTTTTGTGACTATTTAAATTTGTAATGAATGAATCCCCAAAGTGTCAAAGAATCCCTGGCTTTTGCTCTCACTTACAGAGATGGAATCACACTATGCAAACTTACATCAAGGCGCCCATGTCCCAGGAGCCTTGCTTACCTAAATTGTTAACGCTGCTACCCAGACATGTTGGCAGTTCACTGGCTCCAAGAAATTCAGGGTTTTTAATGCATATGGAGGTCAGCCTGCTGTTGTCTAATTGTCCCTGCAAGGGTTAATATGGGAGAACAATATGTAAGCTTCAGTAAAAAACTGCACCGATCTTACAGTACATACCGAGCCGAGCCCTCGAGATGGGCTACAAATTTCCCTGCTGGGCTCTGAGCAGCACCTTGGCAGGAGTGCTCCAACATGCATGCCCAGAAATAGAGATGGTGTCTCTGAGGATCAGGCTCAGAGTGTACTTCAGTCTGCACAGAGGGGCTCATGCTGCCACACTGCTGGGGCTACCAGACCAAGCACTTGCATCTCTCCTGCCCTTCCTCATTGCTTGACCATAGAGGTGTTATCATCTGCTGGAATTTCTTCCATCTGTTTGTTTTGGCACTTCTGGGGCCACCAAGGGCATTTATTTTTAGTCTAATTCACTTCTACTGCCTGCCACTGTAATGCCAATCTTTCTATTCATAGGCTACAACTCCTTTTAGGACAAGCATATTTATGAGTCAGCAAAGAAGTTTTCCTACAGAGAAAGAAGTTCACAGGAGGCAAAGTATCACAACAGAGGTACCAAGGGAGAGGTTCTGAGCTATCAGGCACAGAGTTTGTGTTCTGGCCTTAAGCTCAGACTCTGAAGCAGTATAAGAACCAGTTTGGGGGCCACTGAATGCTCTTAAATATGTAGGTTGTTTCTTCTGATTCACCAGAATAAGTGAATTTTACAATTGACAATTGTCAAATAGTTTATTTCCTTTACATTGGATTGAGATGATCCTAAGAATCATGGATAAATGTTTTTGTTGTTGGCCCAGAACTGGTCTAAGACATCATATCTCTTAACTTTTAAAACTCCCAATCCTACATGGTCGTGACTCTTATTCACCTTCTACAGATCAAGAAACCTGTTCAGAGAAGGGAAATACAGTAACTTGCCCAAGATCATCCTGGACAGAGCTGGAATTTGAACCCAGGCATTCTGGCTCCAGATACTGAGCATCTGAATAAACTAGAGTGCCAAACTCAGGACCATTCAGGGCGATGTGTTTCTAGAATATTCTGTTGACTTTGAATTTAATACAGAAGTAGGTGTTTGTCAAGATGATCTCTCCATAATACAGCCTTATTTCTGAGATAGAGCCCTGCTTCCCTTCCTCTTTCTAATTTAAAAAAAAAATGCAGCTAGAATTTCCTCAGTGGATCTTCTAGGAGGACTATGACTCCTGGTTTTCTTGTTTAGGGCTCACTGATCAAGTCAGAACAAAAGCCCTCCACCTGATATACTTGGGAGTTCGTGCCTCAGGGTGGTAAACTAAGTCAGCTCTCAAGTTTCAGTATGTATCAGAATCTCCTGAAAGGCTTGTTAAAACCTATAAAGTTGGGGCCCAGCCCAGAGATTTTGATTCAGGAAGCCTAGGGTGCGGCCTAAGTTTGCATTTCTAATGAGTTAATGTTGACACTGCAGGTTTCAGACCATGCTTTGAGAACCACTGCAGCAGGGTTAAGAAGCTGTGCTTCAATCCATAATGGAAGTGTCTATTTGATTTTCAGGGCTGTGGCATATGTGTTAACCCCCATATGCCTTCATGTCTATCACTGGATGGACATAGGAGGTAAATGCCAATCTCTTATAACAGACACAATTGTGAAAACCTGAGCAAAGTTCTTGAAACTGTTATGTAGGTAAAATTTGTTTGGATGCATTCAGAGGCATGCACAGTAAGGAGGTTCTTCTAAAATCTAACTTCCTCTTCCTGTGGACTCCGTCTTTGCTCTCGTCACTTACTCTAAATCAGCAGTCCAGAAATGAGCCCAGACTGGCCTCTACCCTAACAGCTGGCCATGGAGCAATGGCTACACCCAAGTCCTCATCTTTCACTTACTCTAAATTTAAGTCTCTTGTTCATCTGCCACATTCTCCACCCAAATCAAGATGGTGATTCATTCAAACAACTCAGAATGGCCAGAAGTGTCAAGGATGGGATCACTTCCTGGTTTCCCACTGTCTCTAGCATTGAGTAAATTCTCTACTCATTTCCTCACACTTTTCCCAGTCTCCCACCACCACCATCTGCTCGGGCTATCCCAGCTGAGCTAACAGCTCCAAGGGGACCCCCTTCACCTTTACCTCCCATGTGGCTGCTCCGTCTTAGTTTGCTCATGTTATCCCCGTCCAGTTATCCACCAGGAGGCGGCTGAGATGGTACTCTTGAATGAGGCCCTTGATGCCTTTTCTTGGCAGAACTGGTTATGGTCTACTTATTTTCTCATAGTCCCTGTCCACAGCCATTATGGGCTGTGAAGCATTTAGCTACCTATTTCCACTGTTAAGAACGGAGATCCCAGAAAACAGGTCCCGCATTTTATCTTTGTAACTTAGGACCTGGTGCCTGACATCCAAAGATTCTCTAAGAACCAGTTAGCAATCTTGGATACATAAGTGATTTATTGGTTCACTAATAAAGCTGGTCTGAACTAAAGCCTTTTGTTAAAACTTTTTCCCAGTTTTTCTGAAATTGAAATCAAGTGTGACC
Source organism: Otolemur garnettii (assembly GCF_000181295.1). Classification (NCBI taxonomy): domain Eukaryota; kingdom Metazoa; phylum Chordata; class Mammalia; order Primates; family Galagidae; genus Otolemur; species Otolemur garnettii. The sequence goes on from NW_003852401.1 coordinate 24,134,967, forward strand.
AGCTATCTTACTAGCTACAGTACTTGGAAAGACTCTAAGCCAGGGGTCCTCAAACTTTTTAAACAGGGGGCCAGCTCACTGTCCCTCAGACCATTGGAGGGCCGGACTGTGGGTCCTGGGACGAGTTGGCTGCTAAGCAGGACAGGCAGCGGTGGCAAAAATACCCAGCAGGCCTGATAAATATCCTAGGTGGGCTGCATGTGGCCCGCGGGCCGTTTGCAGATGCCTGCCTATAAAGGCTCTTGTTCCTTATAGCTATGTGGGTATATTCACCTTCTCTTTACAGCACTTTTTTATTTAAAAACAGTACATCTTTACACACTTGTCCGTCAGAATGAGTGTGTAAGTGTGAGTGTGCTAGACTCATTTCCATGTGAGTAGAGAGGTGGCTAACTGGTAAGGTTAAAGGTTTGATGTATCAGACCCAGATTTTACTTCTGACATGTTTTCATGCTCTTTGGCAATGCTGACAACAACCTACTGCTGTTTGAATTTCTGTAGATAATCACTTTTGTAAGATCATCTGCAGAAATGGAATCATTTCTGGCTATGTCACATTGAAATGTAAGTTCTTAGTGATTTTAGGCAACTTCAGAAGCTATAACCCAGGTAGCATGTGAGAACTCCAGCAATCTTCAGCTGCTATCTGCCTCTTTTATGATTAAGTCTTAAACACTAGATCTGCTCACTTCTATTCAGAGTTTCTAGTCTAGGCTATCTCTGGATTATGATTTTCTAGTTTGACTCCCCCTCTAAATTAAGAGCCATCAAGGAAGGGACCAACCCTGTGGTTGCTGTATCCCCTATGACTGGTGCCATAGGGTAGGTGTTCAGTAGATGTACTTCAAGCTGTTTCAAACAGACATACAAAGATCAGCATCAATCTATACCTTACATAGTTAACCTACAGATCCATTAACAACTCAGGTCTTGGGAAGGCTTTTTAAGGAAATGAAAGATTAGAAGTAGTCAGTAAAATAGGAACCCTGTTTATTCCCAATATTTGGGGGAAATAGAACAGATGAAGTAACTTGTAAGTGTTGTCTGTCGCCAAAGCCTTATTGTCTTCCTTGCCTAGCATGTTGCAAGTCTACCAATCCCATGGCCAACACTGTTTAGACACATAAAGGCTATTGGCCAGTAGGGCCAACCCAGATGCCCTGAGGTGGCAAAATCAGCCACACTAGCCAGAAGCCACATCTTACAATTTCTCTCCCAAATTCTCTCTTAAATTCAAGGCCATGCATACTCCTTCCTGCACTCATAGAGAATCTCTAAGATACAAAGCAGGCAAGAGATCTCTAAGCAAACATTAAGACATTTCTAGCAGAATTTCCATACTTAACACTCACCGCACCTAGCAGCCATTGATTTGCTTACTTTACAACCTCAAAATAACTAGAGGCTCAAGACTTCCTAGAAGACTACATGAGAAAGGAAAAGTGCCAAGTTTAAGGAAGCGATTAAGCATGGCTAATGCAGAAATCTAAAATCTGAAATGTTCCAAAATCTAAAATTTTTGAGTGCTGTCATAATGCCACAAGTGGAACATTTCCATAATCGACCACGTGGTAGGTGACAGTCAAAATGCAGTCAAAAAACAGTCCGAAGTTTCATGTATAAAATTATTAGTTATTGCATAAAATGATCTTCAGCTTATAGGTATAAGATGTGAAACATAAATACATTTCATGTTTAGACTTGGGTCCCATCCCCAAGATATCTCAACTAGATACACACAAATATCCCAAAATCTGAAAAAAAAAAAAATTCAAAGTCCACGTAACACTTCTAGTCCCAAGATTTTGGATAAAGGATGCTCAGTCTGTATCGCCTGCCATTTCATTTGGTTCCTGCAGTACAGTTAGCCTAAGTGGGATTAACAGTGTTTAGAGTTTATCCTACCAGGCAACAGAAGAGCTTAGAGACAGGCACTGATTTAGAATGAAAAATGCAGATTCTCTTCAATCTTGTCAAATTCTGCCCCATGTCCTCAGAAAAGCTATCGATCTTCAGATTTCCTAGCCAAAAACTCTTCAGATGGGGGGAAAATTATCTCTGGACCACTTACTTCTGCTCAGCAAGTACATCTTACTTATGACCTCAGCAGAAGGTATTTTTGGACTGTTTGCCTTCAAAGTAGTCTGTCATGCTAGGCTTAAATATTCTCTTGAGATCAATTTAGAAGGGAACAAATTAAGCTATTTTGAATTTATCAATTAACCATGTAGAGGCCACCTGGATTAGTCTACCAAGAGAAACTGTCTTTAAGGCAGGTACTTTTCGGGGGAAGATTATTATAGACCTTATTATAAGCCTTTTGATGCACTAAATTTCTTCTAGGCTAGTTATGTGAAGGTGGCTGTGAAGTCATGAAGGCAACTGCCTCAACTTAATCACCATGTCCTCTACTGAAAAGAAAAACTTTACATTCTGTGAGAAACAGAAAATGATCTAGATATTTAATACAAATGATCTGTACTCTTAGGCTGAGTGCCAAGTCTTGTGGATTCTGGATCAAAACCTGAAGCCATATGGCTGGGTACTATCTGTTCCCTTGATCTTATGGGCATGTTTTTATTCTAAGAGTTCCTGTTAAGTCTCAGTTTGCTATTCCTCCTGGAACGGAAGGGGCTTGTAACTACTTTTCACCTCTTGCAGAACTGTAATAAAACTACTTAAGTGAAGGCAAGCTTATGATTACTCAATTTCGCAAAAGATAGAAACAGTTGAATCAGATCTATACTTCTTTTGAGCACAGAGGCTATATCACCTTTGCTAGTAATGTTTAGCATTTAAACATACAGTTTGTACTGAAGGTTTAACATTTTTCAGCTCTAATGACTTTGACCTTTATACATGCTTTAGGTATCTGGGGGTGCAGGTAATAAAGGCAAAAAAATCAAAATGATACAGGATAGGCTTATATGTAAATACCACCTGAAAAGGGGGTGATTTAGGGAGTGCAGGCACTCCAGACTTCAAGAAGCTCCCACTGCCAGTGAGGACTTGGCTAGAGACCCTCCTTTAGAGTCCTTGTTCACATGCTCAGGTTTTTGATAAAGCTTACCATCATCTTATCTTCCTTTGGTGCTATCTGAGTAAGTCAGGTTTATTTTCCCCTTGCCCTGCAGTCTCCCACCTCCTGGTCTATTAGTACTACCAGTAACACCAACCCACTCCCCCCAGTGGGAGAAGTTTCTACTCTCTTGCTAGTTGCTAGCTAAATGTTAGCTCTCACAAAACTTCGGTTCTTCTAGACCAGTGGTTCTCAACCTTCCTAATGCTGCAATGTGTTTTCATTGTTAAAAAGGGGTTGCGACCCACAGGTTGAGAACCGCTGTTCTAGATTCTGGCTTTAAAGAATATACAGTAATCCAGATCTTAATCTTGACTATCTAGGCTGGAGGAAAATATCCTAAGACCCCCAGGCCTTTTGAAATCAGGTATACTAATTTCTCCTGTTGGTCTTACTTAAGTTCCCTGCCAGGTCTTGGTGCACACTTGCCCTGTACTCAGGTATTTGGGGGCAGGACCATGTGATAGTGAAGAGAAGGGGTAAGTGCAGACATTCAGGGTCAGCAACTCAGTCCACATGCCCTGGGACTTTGAACTTGAGACAGAAGCAGGTCTGGCTTGACTTAGGATTAGTATGTGTATCTTCAGCCAACTCCAAATTTCGTCCAGTTCCTAAAGGAACCACCTCTTTTCCTTTGAAGAATTTAAGTTTGCATGGGCTTGTGTTTTCCACTGTTCAGAGCTTGCCACCTATTTCACCTGTGACAAAGGGAGCAAAGAGGATCCTCATCTGCCTAATACGAGGTGAACGCAGAGGGCTGGCTTTGACTAACTCATTTCAGCAGTTTAGGTGCATTCCTAGCATTCTACAGGGAAAAGCTAACCTCTAAAGGGAAGTTATTGTATCTCAAATTCCAAGACTATGAAAGAACACGCAGCAAAAATGAAACTTGTCTCCCACCTTCCTGGACAATAATCATGATACGTGTATACCTCGAGATTTGAAATATTTTAAAAGTATACTGCAAGTCATGGCACTATTCTGAGAAATCTTTTAATAAGTTAGTATTACTCATCCATTAACGATTAATGTGAGCGTCTGAAAACTCTTCTTTGCTAGCTCTCAGGCTTGTTACAAATCAGACTCCACCATTCGCTACACAGTCCTCTTTTTCAAAGAGTCCAGGCAGGGAAAGGCATTTGAGAGGACAGCCCCTTGGAACCTGTCGGCGCTTTTTACGTTCCTTTAAAGATAACACTTCTCAGACTGCTAAATTACGAGCCAGCGGAGCCACGTGACCAAGCTAAACGTGATCAGACCGCTAACCAATCGCAGAGGGCAGAAAAGCCAGTCCCCTTCACACGCTCCGGACGGTCGGAACTAAAGGGCAGGGTGCATTCAGAGACTTAAAAACCCCAAGTATTGCCCGAGAGGCTTCTAGACTACATACTTGAAAGTTTGCTCTCACTTCAGGAGACACGTGACTGGAGACCGGCGGGCCTCCTAAGTCACCGGGCGACAGGAGCTAGGGACTCCTTGGAATGGGAATTTAGAGCAGGGGCAGCTTTCTGTCCTAGTTCCCTAGAGCTGGCAAGCAAGCCCCTGATTGTCACATCTTAAGATCACCTTTGGGACCCTCCAGGGTTCTTTCGGAACTCTCTTAAGGGTCTTCCTGTCGTCTGCCCAGGAAAGTTCTGAGGCTCTAGTTGGCAGAGCGCCTCGAGACGGGTCAAAGCTCCCAGGCCCAGGGCAGCAGACTCTGGGGACTCACAGTAGTCACCGCCGCCCTTCTCAACAAAACACAGCCACACACCAGCTCTCGCGCTACTCCTTGGATCTATTGTTTAGAATTAAGGCTAATTACAGTCACTAGATTAGGACCCAATACCTCTCGAGGAAATGTCTTGGGGAACCAGGATCGGCAAACTAACCTGATTAAGTCTTGGTTCCACTCCCCTCCCGTTCAGCTACCCGGGAGACCAGAGAGGTTTCCCAACGCAGCCGGAGGGCTGGGAAAGAGGTGGGGAGAAAAGCTCAGAAGGGAGTCCGGCTTAAAGCCACGCTCCTCCTCTGACCCGCACGCCGGAGAGACAGCCGGACGCCCGAGGAGTCGCAGTCTGGGTGCGCAGGCTGCGCGCTGTCTCCTGGCTGCCGCCCACCGAACGTGCGCCCGCTCACGGCTGCGGGAGGAGTCGCTGCCCCGGCGCGCACCTGGCACCCTGCGTCCCCGAGGTCGCCCGCCTTCACCCACCGTCCGCTCTCACCCTCCCTGAGATCCTAGGGGCGCGCCCCGGGCTGCCGCGCACGTCTGGGCCCTCTGCCTCCTTCCTAACACTCCGCCTGGCAGAGGCGGCAGAACCATTGTTCAATGGTTCAGAAGCCCACGTTCCCCAGCTACCGTCAAGGGGGTGAAAAACGAGGCGAAGCAGTAGCTTTGCGGGGGAGAGGTGTAAGGGAATAAAGACTAGTTTAGGTGAGTCTTTAGGACACCCTAAACCCCACTGTCCCCCATGCCCGTCTCCCTTTAGCCGTGGCGCTGACAGCTCAGAGGCGCCACCAGGGTGGGGAGGGAAAGAAGGCGAGGAAAGCGGAGCGGAGCCTCCTAGGAGGGGGGGTGGGCAAAAGGAGACCCGCATCTCGGGGTCCCCCCGCGCTCCAGCTGGGTCCGGGCCCCTCACGGAGGGGCGCGTCCTCACTCACCGGTTCCGGTGGCGCCGCTCTCCCGGGGCGCCCAGCACAGCGCGAGCAGCAGCCAGAGCGCCCAGCGCGCGGACGTGCCCATGGTGCCCGCCTGGATGGTGCCGCCGCCGTTGCTGTTCGCTCCGCACAACAAGTTACCAGCCCTTCCGAAAGGAGGAAGGAGGTGGGGGCGGGGAGGGGGAAGGGGAGAAGGAGGGGGAAGGAGTTGGGGGGGGGAGGAACAGAGCCGGGAATAAGAGGGCACCCCCTCCCCTACAACTTGCACAATCTCCTCCCCACCAGCCAACCCACCACCCACCTCCCCAGGCTGCAGCAGTAGTGCAAGCTGAGCCTGCGGGCAGAAAATAATGCAGGCGCTGCAGAGGAGGGGAGGGGAGGGGAGGACGAGGGGAGGGGAAGAAGAGGGGGTGGGGAGGCGAGAGCAGAGGAGAAGACAGAAGAGAGAGGAGCGGGCAGCGGAGCACCCACACTGGCGGCGGCTGGAGCGCGGGGTGAGGAGCTGGGAGGGGGCAGGAGGGGGAGTGGTCAGCTGGTGGTGGGGAGCGCGGCGTCTCCAGCCCTCCTTCCCCTCTGCGCGCTCCTCTTACATGCGCCGGGCAGCCGGGTGCCTGTGTCGGGGGTGTGCGAGTGTGAACGTGCGTGCGTGAGTGGCCGTGGCCGTGGCCGCCAGCCGGGTTGCTTCAGGGGCCCGGCTGCTCCGCGCGTCCGCCCGAGGCGCACGGGGGCCCGGGGCGGCCGCTGGTTGGCTCACGCACCGCCCTCGCCTCCAATCCCCGGTGCCTGTCCTAATTTCCTGATCCAGGGAACCTGCCGCCGCAGCAGCTGTGCGCTCCCTACAGTCATTACTGTACCCTCCCGGCAGCCGCCAACAGTAAATGCAGCAACAGCAGTTAGCGCTGATGCAACTATCGCGGCTATTGCCACCGCCTCCCCACAAACCCGGCTTGCAGCTGGGGGGCACTTGCAGCTTCCAGGGGCAACAAGCCTGTCTCTTCCCCCCTCTCCTGCGCCCCTAAGAGAGGCTGGTAGGTAGCAGCTTCCTCGGGCCTCCTCGCTCCACCCAGAAAGTGATGAAGAGGAAGGGGGTCCAAACGTTTGGACTGCTCTGATGTGGGACTCGGGATGCCTGTCTCAATTGCACGCTGAGATGCCATTTTGCTAAAAATTAAATGTATCTTTAAGTGAAAGAAAGAGAGTACACGCGGTTGTGGCTTGTCCTCTGTAATAGAACAAGACTAAAATAACCCAGGCTGGGATGAGGAGGAGGGAAATTGCTAGCGCAGCTTTGCATTCTCTCATCAGCGATTATAGTTAATTGCTAATTGCAGAAAATGATAGTTTGAGGGCCTGTAATTAAAAGCTTAACCTTTTCTTGTTTGGAAGAGGGGGGGCCGGCAGGTTTATTCTTCTTAGTATACTTTGTAGCATTCAATTACACGACTTAAAGAAAAAAGGGAGCAAGGGCAAGAGACTCCCAGGAAGGACTGATTCTGGTTTTGTGCCTGACAGTACCTGACCCTGCAATTTGCTTTGTGTGTACTTCACTTCTCTTGCCCACCTTGCCCTAGTGGAGGTGCATTGTCTGCTGTGGTCTCTTAAGAATCTTAACCAGAGTGGAAGGCACACTGAGTTAGTTCACCTTCTTAAATAAAGGATATTATATACCTACGTGTAGTTTTTATCTGGAATGACTCAAACTTGCCATATATCAAAAATATCACGTTCTGACTTTAATGGTGATCTAAGAAGTGTTGAGCACTGCCTAGCTACACTGTCCTTGTCCTGGTTCTCTCATCAAGGCTAGCCATCAGGTGGGATGTTTATTAGGAACTTACTATACCCATGAGATAGAGGAAAGAAAATACAGAGTTGGGATACATTGTGGTGGGGCCAGAGGAAATCCAGATCGTGACTGCTAAACATGACGGGCTTAACTCACAAGCATGGATGGGGATTCTGAATGCTATTTTGGAATGCTATTTTGCCTACCCCGTGGGTATATGGCTGATGCAAACTGCAGCGGTCATATACATAGGGTGAAACAACTGAAATTTGTTTTATCACATGTAGTATTGAAGATGTATGCTGGTGTTAGGCACTGAGATGTGCTGGTATAACCTTAGATGTATGATGTCATCTAATGTTCTTGGGGTTCAGAAAGGGCATCTGATAAACCATGTCACTTTATAGAAGAGGAAAGAGGTTGGATGGAATCAGTGTGAAAAGGCATAGCATTAATAAACAGTCGTGTGTTTGGATTTTAATATTTTACCCAGAGATAAATGTACACTACAAGCTAAACATTGATAATGGGATATGGCATAATAAGACTTATCTTTGACAAACATATGTTATGATTTCTATTTCTCCAAATTATATAAATAAACTGTTAGTGAACTTAGCTGCAGCCTTGTGCTCAATCCTGTACTATTTTTGTTGAATCAGAAGAAAGTATTTGATTCCATCTCTGATTGGCTGTTAACTTGGGAAAAATCACAGTACCTCTCTGTGCCTGCCTTCTGACCTAGAAAATAAAAACAAAACCAACCTATATGATATAAGATTGCTCTGTGGCCTCGAGGACTAGCTCTCTGCAAAGTGTTGATTATTAGACGAAAAAGGTCATAAGGAGGAATGTGTTTGATTAAGACAGAAAGTAACCAATAACTAAAAAGATACATTGGTCATAAGTGGAGGCTAATGCTGAACTAACTGAGCTCAAAGAGGTTAACGCTGCTGGATCCCGGAACCCTTCAGGTAAATGCATAGGCAGTCCCATTCATTCCCACGGTCCACCACATGAATTTATGTGTTGAAGCAACACTCACTCCTTGAGCATCCCTAGGTAGCAGGCATTGTGCAAGGCAGTAGAGAGGTTTACTAGAGGAAGTCTACCCTCTGCTGGGGGAGGCAGATGTAGGAGCAATTGGTGTACCCTGTATACAGCATTGATCAAGAGAGGCCTAAGATGTTGTAAAATCACAGAGACTAAGCAGTGATTTGGCTGTGAAATGAGGGTATCAAAAATGGCTTTGCCAGAGGGTTTGTCTCTGAGCTGAGTATACTCATCAATTTTACCAATTAATTTGGGCCTATGGTAAGATGGCATTTCCTGGCCCCCTTATACATGGTAGTTGGTGGGGGTTAGCCAAAGTTAGCCAAAAGTTAGCCAAAGACTAACCTTGGCTAATTATTTGTGAGCCTAAGTTAAAGGATGCCACTTCCAGACTGGAGCATTTAATTCAGAGTGTGAGACCCTCTCTTTTTGTCTGCATGGTGACAAGAAACATTCAAGAGGTGGTTGCTCCATTAGCCCAGGTCTCTGAACAACTCGATTCATTCAGAATTACTCATCTGAGTAGTTCCCTACTGTCTACAGGTCTCTGGTAGAGGTCACATAGAGTAGAGCTCGACAAACTAGGGCCCATAGGCCAAATATAGCTAATGGCCTATTTTTCTATGGCCTACAAATAAGAATGATTTTTATATTTTTAAAAGGTTACGTATAAAATAAAAAAGAAGAGAACATTCAACAGAGACCGTGTGTTGCTGACAAAGGCTAAAATATTTACTATCTGGTCCTTTAAAGAAAACACGTGCCAACCCCTGACTTACAACAAATGAAAATAAATCTTTGTTGTCTTTACTACTGGGATTTTGTTACTTCGGCACAACCTGGTATTAACCTGACTGACACGCTGGGTGAAGAGGGAAGGAAGACCATTGTGTGCAGAGAGAACAGAGGCAAAAGAACAGCATGTATTCAAGGCCTTGAAGGGGTTCAGGGTGGTACAAGGCTGGGGTTCAAGTGAACTAATGGTAGGAAGTAAGGCTGAAGAAGACAGGCAAGGACTTGTTTGGGGGGAACCTTGGCTGTTGTGCTAACAATGTCTTGGATAAGGTCCTATGCACCATGGTGAGCACTTGTCACAGATTTTGATCTGAGGTCTTACATCCAGTTTGTTTTAGAAGGATCACTCTGATAAAGGTCTGAAACGTGATTTATTTGAGGGGTGGGATAGAATAAGACTAGAGGAAGAAAAACATGGGTAGAATCCCTGCAAGTGAGGGAGTACTTTAAAGAAAGGAGAGGAAGAAGCTACTATTTGCCTAGTGAGAAATGTTCCAATAATTCTTTCATGAAATTTCTTTCCTCAGTCCTTTGGCTTTATTTCTTTGAACAGTGTTTTCCAAACGTGCATAATCCATATGAGTCACTGGTGATGTCTGCAAAAAGTACAGATCTTAGGCTCCTCCCTTGGAGATCCTGATTCAGTATGTCTTGGCTAGAGCCCAAGAATCTATAGATGTAACCCTATGCAGTTGATTCTTAGGATTAGTCATAATTATGGAACTGTTTTGGAGACTGCCTTCTTCAATGAGGTGTTAATTGCTAAGCAGTTTTACTTCTGTCAAATGTGGGTAAATGTATTTGTCCAATTTCTCCTAAGGGAGTAGGTTAGAGCCCATAGAATATGCTGAAGTCAATGCTTTCCATTTTTTTTCCTTCCCAGCCCTTAGACTAATAACTATGGGCATTAGAAGAAATCTTCAAACCAATTACTAGTGTTTTCTACCCTATAGCCTCAGCACAGAAAGTCAGATGTGAAATGAGCTGTCCCCCTCTGGAGTATGTTGATGGTAACTTCCCAGGCCTCTTTTCCATTGTTTTCTAAGTGTATGACAGCTCAGAGAAATGAATAGGATTTATAGCCCCTTCCAGGCTCCATGGGTAGGACCTGATGGTCTAAATCAGTCAATCTTAAATTTTAGCTTCTATCAGAATCACTGGGAAGGCTTGTAATACACAGATTGCTGGGCCCTACCCCCAGAGTTTCTGATTAAGTTTGGGATGAGGCCCAAGAATTTGCATTTTTAACAAGTTCCCAGAGGATGTTGATGCCACTGGTCAGGGAACACATTTTGAGAACCAGTGTTCTAAACCCATCCACAGAGCTTTTTTCCTCAACTGCTCTGATTGACTGAGGGTCCTCCACCTGTCAGTGTATGTTCTCCTGGCTATTCCAATTGGATGATCCAGTGCTAAGCACATGTGTCCAGCTAGTCCAGTTGTAGTGAAGCTCAGGACTTTTGCTTGGGACTTGTGCTTAGAAAGTTGCTTCTAAGTAATGGGATCTATGGACATAAGGCCAGACTGCTCTTGTCATTTACTTACCAGGTAGAGAGCCAATGTGAAGAGGACCCCAACTCATGGAGAAGAGGAAACTACAGAAACAGCGCCCAAACTTGTAAGCCTGAGCCCAGGTTGGCTTGTCCCGAAAGCTATGGTACTTCTTCCCTTTCTGAGCCAATAAATTCCCTTTAATTCCATTCCAGAGCATCCAACCTTTTTTCTTCTCTGCCACAGATTGGAATAATGTTGTCTTGGGCCACACAGTAAATTAACAAACACTAACAAAAGCTGGTGCACCCACAAAAGGTCCATATATACTCTTCACAATATCTGACACCACAGATAAGCAAAACAGTCCTCACATAATCCACATGAGTCATTAGACTGAATTTTCTCTTACTTGCTACCTAACTGATGGAGGTACTTAGTAAAGCAATGGGCAAAACTCCACCTGTGGCCACCCAGTGGAAAACACATGCCCAATCCCTCCTGAAGAGTATTTAGAAGAAGAAGAGAGATATTAGTAGGCCTGTCTTGAGCACCTGCTTTCTTGTGCATCCTGGCCATATCAACTCCCCACCCCACCTCAACCCCAAATCAAATGCTTAGTGTCAACTAACGATAAATGAACCCTGTTTAAGGGTTACAATCTAGTAAAAACAAATTTTTGAAATCTTAAGGTTAAATATAACTTTGCAGACTGCTTTTGAATAATTTCAGAAAGCAAAACTATGGCCAAATGTGGTAAAAATAGTTTATGTCTGAAGAGAAACTCCTAAATGGGTTGAGTAGGAGACCAGAGCAGCAGTTCTCAACTGGGAGTAATTTTGCTGCCACCCACCCCCTCGAAGCCCCCAGTAAACCTTTGCCAATGTCTTAAGACATTTTTAATTATCATGCCTGGGGGAGACCATACTACTGGCATTTAGTAGGCACAGGCTGGGGATGCTGCTGAATGCGCTCCAGTACACAGGACATCCTCCACAACAACGGGTTATCCAGTCCAAAGTGTCAGTGGTGCCACAGTCAAGACATCGAGTGGAGCACTAGACTGATGGGAAGTCACATGACTCTAATGCATGAGCTTTTTATATGGGGCAGGGTAGAGAGATGTTGTTTAGGACTTGGGCTGTCTTATTGAATGTTGTTATGTCTTAGAATAAAGAAAGGACAAACTAGGTTTTGTCCAGTCAATGACAGATGTGAATGCAGTGTCAGAGGAGGCAATGGGAGGATTTACAGACCTGGGAGATGGGAAAGTAAATCACAAGGACTTTGCACTTGCAGTTGAAGTAGGGCAGTATAGGACACATTCTGGGCTGTGCTGTGAACTCATCAGTGTCTTTCCTTTATCATGTAAAGTGTTGGGTTTTGTTTCTTGTATTTCCTGATGTGGGAATGAGGTGCTGGGCTACTAACTTTCTAGAAACTGATAATTCCTATGATTCTGGCTCCAAATTTGATTGCTCTCATTTGTCATAAATGCAATTGATAGGATGTTTTGGAATATGAAACTATAGCATTTAAAATGCTCTTACACGGAAGTTTTCTATAGAAATGAAAGGATTGTGCCCCCTCCTGAGGTAGCTAAGGATAGATGACTCATTAGAACCTAAGAATTTTAATCTGCAATTTATGAGAAATGTAGCAGTTCTTTAAGTATGTACCATTTCACCATGATAATTCCATTTTTGAATTTTTTTTGGATTTTGTAGAAGTGGATAGTTGATGTATCGAATGCTTTCTTACTGGATCATGAGTGAGGTTTAAACTTATATTATACTGCTGCTTGTACTCCTCGAAAGGCTGCGTTTCTGAATGAATATGCCTCCTTGTAGACTTCCTCTTTGGGAGAGTTTTGTCCTAGCATGTCATTGTTTTAGAAACACATTTATGAGGAGTTCTAATGCTGACACTGACCATATTTGGAGAGTGGAGGGGAAGCCTAGTTATGCAAGTAATTCAGAATTGTTGGAAGGTAGAATGGCTTACAGCAGGAGGAGCTACTGGAGAGATAGGCAGTTCAATTAAGAAGAGTATTTGTATATTTGTATGTGAACTTTTATCCCAAAAGCATTTTAGCAAGTCATTTTTTTTATACAAAAATATAAAGAGGTCATACGGCCTCTCTCTGTTGCCCATACTGGAGTGCAGTGAACCAATCATAGCTTATCATAACCTCGAATTCCTGGGCTGAAGCCCTCAGCTTCTCAGGTAGCTAGGATTATAGGCACACACTACCATACCTGGCTAATATTTCTTATTTTTTATAGAGATGAGATCTTGCTATGTTGCCTAGGCTGGCCTTGAACTCCTGGCTTTAGGCAGTTCTCCTGACTCAGCCTCCCAAAGTACAGGGATTACAGACATGAGCATTATGCCCAGCACACTGAAGGGGGTTCATCAAGAAATGATGGGATTAGACATGGGTATTTAGAAATATGACTATCTGAGAAGGTACTTGTTTCTGTATGGGATTCAGAGGGCATCCTTTTAGTACCAGAAAGTCTTTGTGCCTTTGTGCCTTGAATAAATGCAGAGAGGCACTGTTGGTTAATGGTGAAGAAAGTGCTGGAGCCCATCTTCTTGGGTTCAAAACCTGGCTCTGGCACTTACTGGCTGTGAAATCTTAGGCAAATTATTTAACTTCTCTTTGTACTTTAGCTATTTCACCTGAAAAATGGGGATAACAAGAGTACTGCTTATGAGGATTCACTGTATTCATATAAATAGAGCCCTTAGAATAGTGCCTGGCATGTAATAAATACTGAATAATTGCTTCCTGTTATTGTTAGTAATGACATTTTTTATTGTTTTATGATGATGATCATCATCATCAGTAGCTCCAATGTCAAAGAGAGCCAAAAGCATTACAGTAGTGATTTTGAACCGGTGTGCCATGAAAATTTTAAAAGATCATTAATTAATTATTTTCAAAAGATGTTCAAAGCCCAGTAAGTATATTCTTTTATTTTTTCACTTTTTTTTTTTGATCAACATTATTTAAGCATGCCACGGAAGTTTAACTATAGGTTCAATTGTGCCATGAGATAAAAAAGGTTGAAAAACACTGCATTACAGGTATAGGCCCAGGGTTTGAATGATGTAAGGCTTTGTTTTCTACCCTGACTGCAGATTGTAATCTCCACGTTTTAAGACTATGAACACCAGAACAGCTCACTCTAGGCCAATTGGATAACAGTGTCTGAGAGGGAGGCCTGGGTGTGAGCAATTTTTATCTTCCCTGGTAAGGTTAATATGCATTCTGATTGTGAATCACCTGGTGTCAAGCCTGAAGCTCTGGCCCCCAGCTAGTAGAGAAGGAAAGCCCTTCAGTGAAGTCTGAATGAGCTGCACCCTTAGGAAGACAGGGATGTTGTGTTGGCTGATGCAGAAGAAACAAGTGCGGTTCCTCTGCTTGTGTTCTTTAATAGTCTCTCCCAGTTCTTGCTTTGTGCATCCTGCTCCTGGCTCAGTATCTCCCATCCAGCTACGTTTTTCAGCAGTAAGAGCGCCAAGGACCATGGGAGGTCAGAAGCTGGGTCCAGCCAGACCTATCTCATGCCCTTACAAATCAATTTACCAACAAGGCCTCATTGAGCACCTTCTGTGGCACCAGCAGCATGTCAAGTGATGGGAGGGCAGCAACCAGATAGTGATGTGGCTGCTCCTAGGGAGTTAAGTCCTTATTGTTTTGTTTGCTTTTTCTGCGGGAGCCAAAACTTAGGCTTGTTTAAGTGGTAATTGACAGTCCTTTCTTCTAAGGAAGTTACTCTTGGATTTGCTGCCAATAGGAAGTGTATTATTTCTCAGAGCACTATAGCATTCATTTATCGAGTGCCCACTCAATTATGAGGCATGACAGAGTTTGCCATCTAAAAGAGGAAAGACCACTTAATGATTCCTAGAGTCAGAAGTCTGGAATAAATGGATAGACAGATCAAAGAGTTAAGGAGATTCCTTTGTAATTGGAGAAGCTCTTTTAGCAGCAACTGGGTCTTCCGCTGCTGAAATCTTAAAGGAGCCTTGAGTGAGTTGTGTGGGAGAAAAAGTATGTTATTGAATATAAAGGAATAGTGATTTTTACCCATTTGTCTCATAGAATAACAATTTGTAGGCTGTGGTGATTTCACTAAACCGCAACAAGAGCAGATTTAAGACCTAGTAGATTAGATTTCTATTTTCTCCCACCCCAGGAGATATTAAACTCTCTTAGAAGGTATGTTTATGTGGAGAGATGGGAACACTTCTACACTGCTGGTAGGACTGCAAACTAATACAACCATTTTGGAAGGAAGTATGGAGAATCCTCAAAGAACTCAAATTAGACCTCCCATTTGATCCCACAATCCCATTACTAGGCATCTACCCAGAAGAAAAAAAAAATCCTTTTATCATAAGGACATTTGCACTAGAATATTTCAGCTCTATTTACAATCACCAAAATGTGGAAATGCCCACCAATCCAGGAATGGATTAACAAGCTGTGGTATATGTATACAATGGAATACTATTCAGCCATTAAAAAGATGGTGACTTTATATCTTTTGCAGTAACCTGGATGGAGTTGAAACACATTCTTCTTAGTAAAGTATCAAAGGAATGGAGGAGCAAGAATCCAATGTACTCAATACTAATATGAAGCCAGTAGATGATCTAATAAATGCCCACATAAGAGAAAAATTCAAATCAATTCAAGATGAGGGGGGCAAATGAGGGAGCAGGGAGAGGGGAGAAGGGAGGGTGATGGGTGTGTTCCCACTTAATGGGCACAATATTAAGAGGTGTATGGCACAATACACAAGAGGTATATGGCACACCTCTTGGGGGTGGGACATAATTATAAGAGGGAACATACCTAACAAATGCAAACATTAGAACTTAATTCTTTGTACCCTCAAATTATTCTGAAACAATTTTTAAAAATGCCGAATTTCCTTTCAGAGAAAAAAGAAGTTATGTTTATGACAGCAATTTTCTGGTGTCATCGTCTTTCTAAATGGACAAACCTTGCATGTGAGGGAAATAAGAAACTCCACTCTCTGGGAGGGCTTCCCTTGTAGAATTGAAGGATGGCTTATGGTTATTGACCCAAATTAAAAGACAATTTATGCTTAATGACCCAAATCAGACCTTCTTCCTAAATTGACTTGGGCTTGCTTTTGAAACAAGATAATGAGAGGCCACTAGAAAGCATAGGTCAGAGTTCTCGCTGTCCATAGAGATGGAGAAGGGAATTTGAGGATTGAGATCTTGAGGAAAGAGACATACCCAAGACTGTTATTGACTCTACTATTAGCCCTTTACAATCTTAGCTATGACACCACAATATCACCAATATCTTCCTTTGCAATCAAAACTTCTTCCCTGCTAAAAGAAGTGCCTTGAAGGCAAAAATTATGGTTTAAAAAGTACCATGTACTTGTAGGGCCTACTATATTTGTGGAATTGAATTGGAATATGGGAAGAAATCTTTTAATCAGGTTTCCTTGGTAAACTCCAAGAGAATACCTCTGAGGGAGTATTTATTCCAAGCAGGATGGATCATTGTTTAGTTTTTCTCTACATTTCTTCCTTCCTCCCTTTGTCAAAGACTGCAAGAAACAACACAGAGGGGATGGAGAGAGTGGGCTGGCAGAGAGACTGCTCACGTTCTCCACGGAAAGTCTATGAAGGTCATGGGCGATCTCTTCTTCCCTTCATAGTGACTTCATAGACCTGGCCTGGCTAGAGAAGCAGATTTCTAAATGTGAAATGAATAGAATGAGTGCCCTGTCTTATATAGGACGAGAAGAATGCCTTTCTTCTGAGTAGGTTCAAAGAACTCTGCAAATATGATATCAATACTCCCTGAGAGCAGGTTTGAGACTGACTCTGAGAAGAATGATCCCTTTTCAGCAGTTTGGAGAAGCTCAAGCACAGATCAGTGTCCCCAGGGAGTGTATGTGACGTGTCCCTTGATTGAGTTCTAAGCCTCAAGTATGGAAGAATGGCATTAATACTTAACGTAGCTAGATGAAGCCTAAGTGAGATCTCTTGATGAAATCTATATCTAATGCTTTGAAAAGGCAACTGTACATTTTTACAGTTTCTTATTCTTTTCTCCAAATGGCCATTGTTAGAACTTGCTGTCCTTGAACATTTGTGTGTGGAGCAAGGCAAAAAATAAAATGAGAACAAGACAAGACATACCAAGTGGTGTCTGTGTTATCGGACGTAGCACCAAATTGGATCATCTCAGGCAGAACCTGGAGTCTTAGAATATTCCCTTAGAATATTCCCTTAAAGGGGAAACAAAGACATCCATTTTCTCTCTGTTATTGTGATTAGGATCTTGTAGCAAAATGCAGTAGTTATAAATTCTAATAACTTAAGGGAAACTTTAATAACTTGATGGAAACTTGAAGGAAAAATAAAGCAATAGTTAAAAGTTGCAATAGTTGTAACTCCTTTATCTGTCTTTGCAAAGAAATTTTGATTGCATCCTCTAAAGTTGTTGATTTCTTCCTATTTTAATTCTTATTCCCTCTCTCAACCCTTGTCCTGTCTTCTCGTTGGTTTTCTTAAAAACTCTCAGGAGGCCCAATCCAAGGAAGAAAATTTGTAGGATACAAAGAAGTAGAGTTATGTTGTGTATACTTTATATCATTTCCTCAAATCAAGTTCACTTCAGGAGACAATTCACTGGAGAAATTATCAGAAATATTGCAACAAGGATTATTTGGAAATTGGAGGTGAAAACAGGGACTATTAGCTCAAACTCTCTTCCCATTTCCTTTGGTTCTGATATGAACTGGGTTCAGTTTATTTATTTCTTTCTTTTTTCCCTTTGTTATGGCTGGGGCTGGGTTTGAACCCACCACCTCCAGCATATGGGGGCAGTGCCCTATCCTTTTGAGCCACAGGCACTGCCCCAGTTTATTTATTTCTAATAGGTCTAATATGCTGTCAGGTAGAGTAGCTCTTCTACTAAAATCTTACTTTTCTCTTTTTTAAGATTTATTGTTAACATTATTTTGACTGACAAAGCATGATTATATACATTAATGGGGTACAAGTTGATGTTTTGATATGTGTATACAATGTGGCATGATCAAATAAGGCTAATTAATAGATCTATCATCTCCCTTACCCATCATGTTTTGATGAGACATTTGAAATTTACTCTGTTAGTTATTTTGATATGTACAGTATGTCATTATGGACTATGGTCACCCTTCTGTGCAATAGATCACAAAATCTTTTCCTCCTGTCTGTCTGAAACTTTGTTCCCTTCGATCAATAACTCCCTCAGCCTCTGGTAATCATTAGAAACTTGACTTTCTTAATCACCAAAGTATCTCTGGTAGGAAATGTTACTGGCCATTTAAATCTTGCTCAGCTATAAATACTTGTCCTGTGTGTAGACTTGGCAGTGTGCACGTCTGAGTTTACAACCAAAGTAGCCAGTCGACTGTTCCTTTCATGTGGGTATTTGGATTTGGGGGAGGGCCTTTTCATTTTTCTCCCCAAATACTCCCTCATTAATTAAAAAAACATCTTTTTTTTTGGGGGGGGGAGGCTTGGTGAAAGTCTTTGACTTATTTGGATTGAATAAGAGGCTGTAGTGTTTTGTGGTATCTATTTAAAATTTCACTACCAAATTCACCTTCTCAGCTTTTCTTCTTATACAACAATATTCTTACTAAAAAGTTCTCAGTGTCTTTTGTATAAGCTAAATAAACCCCTTAGTGTGGGCGCTCAGAATCCCCTGCCCTCACTCTCTGTGTGAGGTTGTCCCTTTTCCAGCCCAGAAATGCCTGTTACAGTCATATATTTTCTTAAACTTATCTTTGATCTGCTCTAGTGTCAGGTGGAAATGGGGCTGTGAAATTTTTCTTATTATATGAATGTCATCATAATAAGGTTGGGGATTACAGAAACGTTATTATTTATTTGCCATGCAACTTTGCCTTTCTTTTATTAGAAAAATAAACTTTAACTGCATTGACATTCCTGTAATATTTGGGACCTCAGCCATGGAGCACACAGCATGCATACACCCAATGGGTCTTTAAAATGGCTAAATGAGGGCAATCTGTACCCCACCTATACTTAACCATGTTTTCTGTAACCCACTGAAATTCCTGCTAGAATCAGAACTCAGACCCCAAGTGCTTTAATCCTTGATAAAGTTCTGTCTTTTCATAGCAAGAACCTTTCATAAAAGTAATGCTTTATGCTAGAATCCCTATGTAACAAGGCAGGAAGAGTCTTGGACCAGGTACAGGAGGCACCTATCTTGTGCTGAAGTTTTTCAAGGAAAAATGTTAACAATAAGGTTCTATCGACTATGTGTAATTTTCACCACTGAATGTGACTCTGTGGTACTTGTTCATGGATATGGAAAATCTAGAACACGCACCCGTCTTACTGTATGACTCCAATGGGCAGGTATGGGGTGGCCGTGTCTGTCCCATGTCTGCATCCTGGAGATGCTCCGCTTGGTAGTAGCAAGGACCAGTGTTCCAGGTCTCAGGTGACTATAGCCACTCTCCCTTACAGAGCTGATTGCAACTCTCAGATCTGCACTGGGGTTAGCTCCGAGAGGTGGTGCTTAAGAAAGCTATTTTGCCGGAGCTGCCCTCAGAGGAGTTCAGAGGCATCTTTGAAGGAAACTGATAAGATACCCAGTGTTTGATAAGGGAAAGGACGAATGGCCTTTGTCAAAGAGGAATGAGATTTCAGAGGCAATGGAGGCTTTAGCTCTCCTACTCTGGTAAGGAAAACGGACTCAACAGTGGTGGTCTTGAAATTTCTGACTCTTCCCCAGGCTCTATAAGACCTTGGAGTTCAGGGCTGAAGGGACGAATAAGCTAATGGTGGTTAATAATTCCACTATGAAGTTTGCAGTCCCTAGATAAGATATTAAATTGACTAGGCACATTCCATTAATGAGCTAACTAACAAGGGAGGTTTGTGTGTAAGTGTGTGTGAGTTGTGTATGCGTATGTGTATGTTAGAAGGATTTCTGGCCCATATTGGATATAAAACGCTACCTGAATTGTGAGCAATATTCTCTCTGTCTAGAGGGTGACTCTAGTTACCTTGCTTAACAAAGAAAAAATAGATCTTCTAAGTGGCATGGTAGAAGGGGCTTGTTTGACTCTGAGATAGCTTTATAACATTTTCTATTTCGTCATTTTCATCTAGTGTGAACTATGCTGGTATTTGGATTCAAAAGCTGAAGTTTTCCTCTAGGCTTTGCCATTCATGAGCTCTGTGTCCCCCTTAGTGTCCCTTAGCTCCTCTGCACCTCACTTTTGACTGTGGACAGTAGATAATCCTTGTGCTACCTCTTGTCTCCTATAGCATTTCTTCTGGCTCCAAAGAGAGAATGAAGGCTGGGTGTGGTGGCCTATAATCCTAGTGCTCTGGGAGGATCACTTGAGCTCAGGAGTTTGAGACCAGCCTGAGCAAGAGCAAGACCCCATCTCTACTAAAAATAGAACAATTAGATGAATGTGTGGTGAGTGCCTATAGTCCCAGCTGCTCAGGAGGCTGAGGCAGAAGAATCACTTGAGCCTAAGAGTTTGAGGTTTCTGTAAGCTACTATGTTGGCACCGCTGTACTCACTCTAGTCTGGACAACCGAGTGAGCCTTTGTCTCAAAACAAACAAACAAACAAACAAACAAAGAGTGAATTTACAAATAATTATCAATTGTTTAGGGGAAATGTCCCATGAGATTTTTTTCTGTGACATTGTGTTCATATTCAGAGTTTAATATTGCAGGGAACAGAAGGGTATGGAGGTAAATGAATTTGCATAAGTACTGTAATGGCCGTCCTGGGAAGGAAGAGGACCAAAATTTCTCCACCCCCTCTCCTTGTCATTTTAGGCTACAGGAACCTTCAGAGTGGAGTGGGTAATCCAATACCTTAGGAGCATAAAAATGTCTCTATCACAGTATTCACTGGGGTGTTATCAATGGCGCTGGATCTTGCCTTGTTCCAAAAAGCAAAGGATTCTGCCTTGAGCAGATGGCTTGGGCGTGCAAAGCTAAGAAGATGCCAGGTGGGACCCCAAATCACTTGGCAAGGGGCACCCTCAGCTGAGATAAATTATGTAGAGAACCCTCCTTCCTTTTACCTGAGGATCCAGGTTGCCTAGCAAGGGGGTTGCACTCCGTTTGGTGGGAAAGTAAAGTGGTTCTCAACACTGTCAGTTGCTCTGCATATAAGAAATATCTCAAAATGCCTTTTCCCTGTTCTGAAATGAAAATCATACACACTCTCTCTATATATATATATAATCTGCAAAAAATCAAAATAATGTCCTTGGTACAATATAAAAAAAACATAAATGGGAAACAATTTATAATAAAAGCAATATGACCCAAACACACCAGAAGATGACATACAGGGGTCAGATATTGCACGTGTATTATAGAGCCTCTGTGAATGTGGCAGCCCCATGTGCCAACTGATACAGGTAGAGTGGGTTGGAGACCGTCATGTCACAAATAATATAGATGTTAATGATATGATTTTCTGAAATAGTGGGCCATAATCAGTGATGTTCCAAGCAAAATAAACAATAATTTTCCCTTTAGTGGACATGGTAGCTAAAGTCCTGGAAAATTCAGTTATATGAAAACTGTAAAAAATAATTTGTGCTTACATATGGAACAAAATCAGGACCTCTACTGGGATAAGTATAAATAAGGGGGATACCCTTAATGCCTAGTGGAACATCTTTGCATATGGGGTATGTGGACTGTTTTCTTCTGATGTATAGGATGTATCACCTGCTTTGCAGGACATCTAGAATACTAACCTTGCCCTCTCAAAGCCAGCAACCTCTAGTCATTATGACAACTAAAATGTGTCTTCCTGTTTCTAAGACATCCTCTGGAGGTACAAAATTGTCATTGAGAAATGCTGGAGTAAGAAGGTCAGCCTCACCCAAGTGCTCCAGACATAGCTGGAAATGACCTCCAGTGAAGGAAGGGATAGCCTATAGGAAATCTTTTTGAATGTCATGGAACACTTGATTTCTGTCCTAATTTTGTTTTTTAAAACAACTGTCTTCTGTTGGAAGCTATGAGGGTCTTCTGGGCTCAAAGGAGCATGTCTGAGTTCTGGCTTCAGGGTCAAACTAGAAGAAAGCAGGACTAACATGAAGAAGTACCTGGGACTTCTTAGACCTATGGGGGTGGGTAAGCCATGGAAACAGAATTTAAACTTTTTACCCTTTCGGACAAATAGAATCCAATCATGTCATGTTATGAGTATATTTTTGGAAGTTGGACAGCTCTGGTTTGAATCCTCTTTCTGTCATCTTGTAGCTGGGACAAGTACGCAGTGGTCTAAGCCTGGATGCTAAAATGTCTTAGTCTGTTCCTGCTGCTGTAACAAAACAGAAATGTATTACTTATCATTCTGAAGTTGGGAAGAGAAAGATGAAGGCACCAGTGAGGATTTGTTCTTCACAGGCAGTGTACTTGGTATGTCCTCACAGGGCAGGAGGAGCACATAAGCTCCCTCAGTCCTCCTATACAGGCACTAATCCATATGCCCACCTTCTAATGTCAGACTTTGGGGATGGGATTGAACACATGAGTTTTGGGGGGATGCAAACATTCACACCACAGCACGTACCGTGAAGGCTGGTGGTGAAGGATAGTGAGAAGTTTAAGATCTTTAAGAGCTTTGTATTGTTTCAGGCACAGAACTTAACTCCATGTAACTGTTGTTGCTTATGGTAATACAGTCATTTGAGGCTCCATAGAACAGCCCTGTGACAAGTTACAGCCCCGTTTCAGCAAAAAAGAATGGGAATTTTTCTAGCAAGTAGTTCAGGAGGAAAACAAGCCTGCTGTAAATCATAGTGCATGGAATATTTTAAACATCTTCTCTCTGACTCTTAATACTTCAGAGTATTTGCTCTTAATACTTCATGCTGAGTTCTGAGGGATCTTTGAGTAACTAAGGTACCATGATGATTGCACAGTATTTTTATACAAAAGGAGGGCTATGCAAGCTCTGCCCTGGAATTACAGGTTCACCATCTCATGTTGACTTATCCCCAGCTAAGCAGACTTAGAACCCCCTGCGACTCTATGTAGGAGGGCCCTGGAACAAATATTCGTGTGATTCTTCTTTGTCTACCCTCATTTCCTAAAAAGTGAATCTTAATGTGTGCATATGCTGATGCAAAACAAGCAATCAGGCACTCTCTGAACACACATCTTCCCAGGACCAACCATAGGGCAAAACTGTTTGAAGGTGCTTAAGGCATAATGTGTATTTTGTCAGCTTAGAACTTCTTAAAAAGATCCAGCTTTCTTATGGAAAACAGCCCAGGATTCCTAAGAAAAGGTATGAAAGGTTGGACAACTATCTTTCCTTTGTCATGATGTTTTGCCAAAGAAGATGCTGGCTGTCATTTCATTGAAGATTGAAAGGAAGTTCCGATCATATACTTCCATCATTCCAAGGGCTTTTAAAAAAAAAAGTATCCTGGGAGGACAAGGTGGGTGGAAGGCTTGAGCTCAGGAGTTTGAGACCAGCCTGAGCAAAGCAAGACCCTGTCTCTACGGAAAAAAAGAAAAATAGAAAAAACTAGTTGGGTGTTATGGTGGGCATTTATAGTCCCAGTTATTCGAGAGGCTGAGGCAAGATCATTTGTGCCCAAGAATTTGAAGTTGCTGTGAGCTATGACATCACAGCGCTCAATCCGAGGGCAACTGAATGAGACTGTCTTTAAAGAAAATAAAAATAAAAATTGTTTTCCTGTATAACAATAAGGCAAGTGCTTTTCTATGACTGTGTTATTTCATAAAGACAATTTAAAAAACAAGACTACACAATAAATGTGGACTAAGGAAAAAGAAATATGGCTGAGTTAGGTATAGAAAATGTATACCTATGAATAAAAATTTGGCTCTGGGCTTCCCAGTGACCAGGCAAAGAGGAAAATCCCATTTGGGTGCATGATTTAAAAAAATTGAAGTTTCTTAGAAGGAGTTCAGTTGTCCCTGGCACTGAGAACAGAAGTCAGTTTTCTCACACTCATTAATAAAAAGGATACTTTGAGCTCTGATGACCAAGTTCCTCAAACGTTCCTCAGTGATGAAGACTGAATTGTGTGGAACTGCTTTGTATGGCAATCTCTTGTTGCTGGCATTTTGCCAGAGTACAATTCTATAAAGGAAAAGAAATAACCTTCAGGCCATCTTCCATTACACGATTCATTTTCAACTGAACTTTTGTAAACTATTGAGCTGAGTGGACTTTGAGGTCATCTCCAGTGAGTACCTGGAAGGCAGCTCTTCTCAGCAGATCTGAGAGCCTAGACTTGAGCCACAGGCTTGAAATGCTCAGTGAGCTGGGGGGAGATGGAATTCCATTATAAAAATAAAAAGGGAGGCCACTAGTGTGGGGGAGAGGGCTGCCCACCTCTACACAGAGAGGGGCAAGTGCCTCAAAGATAAGGCAGAAAATCTGGGGGGAAGGAGAAGAAAAAAAAAGAATGATAATTTTATTACCTCACGATGACCGAGAGTCACAGTTTTGTATGTTTCCTTTGTTTTCCTCCTTGTAGATAGTAGATAGTGTTTTGGGTTTTTTTTTTTTTTTTTTTTTGGCCGGGGCTGCGGTTTGAACCCACCACCTCCAGTATATGGGGCTGGCACCCTACTCCTTGAGCCATAGGTGCTGCCCTCCTAGTAGATAATGTTAACAGAAGTAGACTCTACATGCCATTTTCTATCATTTCTCCCTCAACCAAGAAGCATCAAATAGGTTATTATATATTATGGGGGTGTGGTGGGTGTTGTGCTATAATTCCCACTGTGGCTTTAGGCCTTTCATAAAGTGCCTTTTATATCCTCACACCATGAGGCAGTGATGTTTTAGGAAAATTAGAAAAAGAGGCTGTTTAAATGGATCATGAATCAATCAAGGAACCGGAGGAGTGATGGGAGGTGAGACTTGAGTGTGGGGAAGACTTGAAAAGGGGAAATCACTATAAGAATTTAATCACCCCCATGAATGTGAGATTGGGGTTTCAATTTTATGTGTACCTCAAGATGGTGCAAATGTACCTCCTGGAATTGTTAAAAAATTTTAAGTATGTTTAACATCTGCCCTTTCACAAAAAGATGTAAAAACAGAGCACTAGTGGGGTCAATGATAATATGGTGGTATTCGGCAAATTTTTTCTCTTAAAAGTAATTTTCCAGAAGTCACTTTTTTTCATGGTCAAGATTAAGTATCTGTTACTTACAGAGGGGGACACTGTTCTTTACGTTCAAACTAGTCCCCCTATGCAAAAATGCATTGATAATCTGCTGCTATCTTTGTAAGATTTCGCCTTTCTCTCTCCCTGAAGTAAAAATTTCAGATGCTTAAATACAGCCACAGACTCATTGAAGACATATCTGGAATGACCTCTAGGTCGTGATATTCCGTTTTTGACCTTATACAAATTTGTTTGTCCCTTCCTTGTACTGCTTTGAAATGTGTCACTTATTCCTTTGCTACTTTGAATTACCTCCTGTTCCAGAAAGGGGGAGGGAGGTAAATGCATTTCCTTCAATTGTGGTCGTGTTCGGCGGGCCAGATGCTGTGGGTAATATCCCACTTTCTCCAAGGACTGAAGTATGTCTGTCATGCAAGGAGGCTAATCTTTTTTCTTTTTCTCAGAGGTGGCTTATAGAAGTCAGCCCCAGTGTGTATGATTGCTTTGTTCTCTGACAGCCTCAGAAAGTATTGGGAGGAACCTGTCAGTAGGTTGTCTCCGGCAATCCCTTTCTATAGTAAGAAATTTCTTTTGAAGAAATGTAACCGAATGCAACTTGAACCATCTAAAATCTTTCCCGATAAATGCATGTATGTATCTGAAAAGACACAATGAAATTAGCAACTTCCAATTGATTTAATTAAACAGCTGGGATTAATGAGAGAGGATGTATTCCGCCCGCAGTTCTGAAGCCTCCTTCATTACCTAGTGTTCAGTTAAGGAAAGGAAACAATACAGATTTGGAATTATTTCTTCTCTCCCACACTGCAGGTTTTATAAGCTGCTAGTTTTACTACTGGATATTAAATTCTTATGAGAAGAAAAAAAACTTTCTTTATGTCAAAAGGGAATGGATTTTTGTATTTCTAGCATAATAAATAGGCTACCACCAGGTGGTATATTTGTTTATTGTGCATACTTGGATTTCAGAAATGTAAATGCAATATATGTATGCCATCGTAAAAAGGTCAATTTCCTGCCCAAACTGTAAATTCTGATTTCTTTTCTGTTCACAGGCTTCTAATTTCCCTACCGGACTATATGAATGATCTAAGGGGTCTTGTGAGAGGTTAGGTAGTGGCCGGGGGTTCAGGTGGTGGACCATCAAGACTCCGGTAGTACTATTCCAAAAAGGATTTCTCTAGGCCTTTCCCTGGATCCTAAGCATTTCTGTGTCTAAACTTTATCTTCATTCATCCCTTACGGTGGGCACTGACTGCCTCGGAGAGAGCTGGGTTTCTGTGTCCCTTTACTGTGGGGTTCACTGTGGGGTTCAGAGAGCCTTTCAATATGGAAGTTCCCTCCGCTCCTTCCTCCTCATCATCCTCCCTCCCTCTCATTTCCCCCTCTGGTCTTACCCTCTCTCTTCCATCCTCCCTCATTCTTCCTCAGTCTCATCGTTTTGGGGTATTTTTCTTTTTCTTTTGATATATTCAAATAATATAGCCAACCTATGCAAAATTTATAATTATCATATTTAAACCCTACTTTAAATTTTTAATTTTGGGTTTTTTTTTTTTTGCTTTTTTTTTTTTTTTGAGACAGGGTCTCACTCTGTTACCCCACACTAGAGTGCCCTTGTCAGCTGTAGCTCACAGGAACCTCACATTCCTGGGCTCAAGCAATACTCCTGCCTCAGCCTCCGGAGTAGCTGAGACTACAGGCTCCTGACACAATGCCAGGCTAGTTTTTCTATTTTTAGTAGAGATGGGGTCTCACACTTGATCAGGCTGGTCTTAAACTTCTGAGCTCAAACAATCCACCTGCCTCTGCCCCGCCTTCTACTTTAATTTTTTAAATAAGGCATTATAGATACAATTAAAGTCCTTTTTGATGCTCAAGCCCCATTCTCTTCCTCTTGGCCTTCCTAGAGGGAACCCCTTTGAAGTGGCTCATGAGGCTGAAAGATTCATCTGGTGGCCTGTCTTTGCCCAGCGGGGTCACCAGGCACCTCACAGAAGGCTATCCTCTGGCTTCCTTGGGTCATTAGTTCATTGTGTCCTAAATGGGGGCTTGTGGATAGTCCAGAAGCAAATTTAATATCTGCTCTCACCAAAATTGTATGGAAAAATAAGCAGTTCAGTGTGCCAAGGGGTGAACTTGTGAGGAAAAGTCAAATATTGGAGACATTAGCAGAATTAGGGACCAC
This sequence comes from Otolemur garnettii, assembly GCF_000181295.1. Taxonomy (NCBI): domain Eukaryota; kingdom Metazoa; phylum Chordata; class Mammalia; order Primates; family Galagidae; genus Otolemur; species Otolemur garnettii. The sequence goes on from NW_003852401.1 coordinate 24,162,254, forward strand.
TCTTTTTTTTTTTTTTTTTTTTGAGACAAGTCTCAAGCTGTCCCCCTGGGCAGAGTGCCGTGGCATTACAGCTCACAGCAACCTCCAACTCCTGGGCTCAAGCGAGTCTCCTGCCTCCGCCTCCCAAGTAGCTGGGACCACAGGCGCCTGCCACAATGCCCGGCTATTTTTTGGTTGCAGCCATCATTGTTGTTTGGCGGGTCCGGGCTGGGGATACGAACCTGCCACCTTAGGTGTACGTGGCTGGCGCCTTAGCCGGTTGAGCTATAAGCGCCGAGCCAGGGACCACTCTTAATTCTCCTTTCCCTTCCAGGAAATCTGACTTGAGTCTTCAGCATTTCTGTTCTTATTCTTTATAGTTCTCTCTTTCTCTATCTTTTTTTTTTTTTTCTTATGGATTTTAATGTCTACATTTCTAGCCCTGCCCTCATGTCTGTTTGCTGATTCTCTGGCTGGTGTGACTTTGGTGTTTTTAAATCCACGCCATCTCTGGGCTCTGCTTGATTTAGTTAAACTAATTTATGGTCTCTATACAGTCTCCTCATTCTAACCTCTCAAGGCTGGTTATCTACTTCTCCAAATTTGACTTTGTCTCTAGAGCTTCACAGCTTTATTCCAATATTGACAGTTCTCAGGTTCGTGAGGATAAGTGGGCACCCAGGAAACAAGACACCAAAACTTAGCGATGCCAGGGAGTCTGAAACCTGAGATGTCAACATCAACTCCAAGGGGTGACCTATGGCCTACCAAGATAGATCTTAGCAGGAGTGATGTTGAAATTGGCCAAAGTTCCAAGATTCTCTTCTGGGTCTTTTCTTGATGTTGAGTTGGGAACTGAAGCCCCCGCTTTCCAGGGCTCCAGGAGTCATTGACAGAGACACAGAGAAGGAGACTGATGATGCTGAGCTAGTGCTGGGTGCCTGTGGGGTACCCTCCGCCCCCCTGTCCTGGCTAGACTGGCTCCACCACCTTTTTAATATGTGCAGTGGTTCATTTGCAAGCCTCTTCATAAAGAGCAAAACTTGTTATGCTTCTTTAAATCCAGCCTTTCTTCCTTCAACTTCTTTCCTTCAATTTTTTTCCTTCTCTTTCTTGACTTACAGATCAGTTTGACTTTCTTTCCTATGCTGAATCCAGTTAACTTGTTGTCTTAGCCAGTGAATTGTAGTGACACATAAATGGGGAAATGGAAAATATTGATCTGCCTTGTTTAAAGCCTGCCAAAATTTTCATTATCCCTCTCACTTTCATCAAATATCAGGGAAATAATATGATGGGTAATAGACTTTAACAGGCATCTGAAATTCAGAACTCATGTTACAGAAGACGATAGTTGCTCTAGGAGAAAAGACTTGATTTGGTCTACAAAAAGAAAATAGGGCTAAAAAACAACCCTCTCTTTATAATTTTTACATATCCCATTTTTAGCTGTCCTTGGTCTTCTAACCCCTCTAGTTGCTCTATGCTGTTAAGCGATCTCAATTCAAGGTTAAGATGTGTTGGAGGACCCGCTTATCCGTCCCTTTTTCATGTTTTTTAAGGAAAACAAACTTAAAACATTCAACAAAGCAAGACCAAAATGAAAATGTTCCTCATCCACCTAGAAATTAGAAGACGCTCAAAGTTCAGATTGCTACTCAGACAGCTCACTAAGCACTTCTTCCCAGCAGCAGCAAGAATATCGGGATGGATGTCATTGGAATATCTGACTGGACTCTAATGCTGGCTCCAGGCAAGTCATTTCATCCCTTTGGGCCTCAAGTTTTTTGGTGCATAAAATGGGGATTGATGAAACAAACCATCTTAGGTGGTTATGATAAAGAAAGGCTATGTGTGAAAGCACTTAGCAAGTGCTTAGCAAGGCTGGCAGAGATCTGTCACTCGGGTGTGGCTGATCAGCTACTGTTGTGCTGTTGCCTCCTTTCTTCCCCCTTCTTCTCCTCCTCCTCCTACAGTGGTTCCCAGCACAGCCTTGTCTTAGGCTTCCTGGGTTGGATTTTGGCTCCACCCACTCTCTATGTGTTACCTAGGACAAAACCTTCCACCTTCCTAAGGTTGTTTCTGCCTCTGGTTGCTAATGATGCTAATAATGTGCCCACGTTCCTTTACAGTTGTGACACGGTGCCTGAAGCATAGTCAATGTCCAGTAATTGTTTATTGCACGTGCAACATGATCATTACTAATTTTTCAAGAGTCAAAGTCTTAGATCCCTGCTAGATTTGTGGGGTGCTGGCCGAGTTGAGATGGGGGCAGGGTATGCTACCTATAGTTTAAATGAGTCATTAGCAGCTTTTCCAGGAAGACAGCGCTGTCTTAATTTGTTCATTTGAACTGAAGTGAAATCACAGGTCAGCTCTAGGTCCCTTTCATTCTAGCATAGTCCCCATTCCCCCCCTACTGCTGTGGGATGATGACAGGGCGATGGGAAGCCCCTTCACAGAAGCTGCTCTTGAGTAGGCTGGGAGGAGGGCAGCTGCTGGCCTCCTCCCCTTCTCCTCTCCCTCCCTCATGTAAATAGACCAGAGGGGGAAATGGCCACTTGGGGTGTTGCCAACCAACCCCTTTGCTAATTTAGTGAGAATTGGCTGACAATTGTTTGAAAGCAAAAAAGCCCCTGGGGTCCATGCTGGAGAAATGGTAGAGCAGGTGAGAAGTGCCCAGAGACCAGCTGCCTGTTTTAAGGTTTGACAGAGCTCATTTACATTTAGCTCCTTTGCTAGGCCTCCTTAGGATGTAATCTAAGCCTGTAGACTCTCTAATCACACTGGCTCTTAGTTTGGCTTCTTCCGTGCACTAATTAGGCTGAGCCTAATCCTTATAAGGTGTAATATTCCTCTAAGTGTCCCTTGGTAACTACCCACCCCTTCTGTCTATTGTATTCAAGCCTCATTACTTGAATAGTTCTTATGCAAGGCTGAAAAGCAAATAGCAGGAGGTTCTCACCCTACAGAGCAAGCATAGTCAGGTCCTTTTCTGAACTTCTCAGCCAATGTGTCAGGGACATGGAGGCTTTCCTCTTCCATCTTATTCTATAACGTGATGACTCAGACTGGACTCTTGTCCATCCCAACAGAACCTATGAACATTTTGCTGAAATACTTTAAATTAGAGGGTTATATAAGTTATTACCTCAAGTCATCAAAACAGCAATTAACTCAATAACCATGACATTAAGCCAGCTGTTTTCCCAGGGAATGTAAAACTAAAAACCAGTGCTGCAGTAGGCTTGGCTCAGCCATCATGTTGCATGAAGCAAAACTCAATATCACAAGTGTAAATACTGTAAATGTTATAGCTCACAGGAGAAATAAACTCACTCTCTTTGGGGGAGGAAGATCAATGGGACAAAGAAAAATATATCCGGGTCTGGGGGAATATCTTTACAAAAGAATATAACTTTCTAGTATTGTTCATTATATCTTGGATTATTTAGTATATTCACCATATTAAGAAACATTTCTCGTTAAATTTCTCCTAGAAGGTTAACATCTTTGGGATAGAGAATTAGACTGATCTTGTGATAGATACTGACTGTATACAGTTATATTCCTTTAAAAGTTATATTTTTGGAGACTAAATTATATTTTACATAAAATAAAAGAGCTAATTTCTTAAAGGAGCTATAGAAACTTAAAAAATATTTTGAATACTTTTTAAGTATTCAAACTTAAAAAAATTTTTTTGAATACTTTCTCCTCAATTTACTGCCTGATCATTTAATGGTGGAAAGCTACATTTTTCTTCAAACTGCGAGTCCCTAATTCTCAGTGAATATGGCATCAATCAGACTAAAGTTTTCTAAATAAATGAGATCCACAAATGTTACAACCAAAGGCTTTGAAAATAAATGTTCTTTTTTCCTGACTGTAAAATTAACACATCTATATAGATTATTTGAAAATTATATCAAAGTGTAAAAATAGACATTACCAATATGTAACCCTACTGTGATACTGCTGTTAATACCTTAATGTATTTGCTTTCTTTTTCGTGTAATTTTTCACGTAATTTGAACCATACCATAATAACCTGTGTATCTACTTTTACATAAACTTCATTAGTAGTTTCTCACTTTTGAAAACTTTTGAAACTATTTAACACAAATATGTCAGGCTATTTAATTGTACTCTTATTGGGTATTTTTACTAATAAGCGATGTTTCAGTGAACATTTCAGAATCTTCATCTTTGATTCTCTGCCCATTTCTTTAGATGTATTCTGAGAAAAGCAATCAATTTGTATAGGCATATGAGACAGTGTTCAATTGCGTTTTAGACAGGTGATACTCATTTCACTCATTAGTGTTTATGTGTACCCCAACGTCACTGCCTCTTCAATGCCATTGGCTATTATTTTCTTTCACTCAGTGGTTCTCAACTCTGGCTTCACTTTGGAATCAACACAAGAGGAAATAACAAGCAGCCCTATGCCTGGACTCTGCCCCATATCAATTAAATCAGAATTTATAAGGAGTTGGGGGTGCCAAGGCATTTGTAACCTTAAAAGCTCCCAAGTAAGTCTAGTTGATAGAAAAGGGTCAGAGCCACTTTGCTAATTGGGTCAATGAAAAATATTCTACTTTAATACCTATTTGGTATCTAGACAACTGGATTTTCATATACTTAGGAACAATAAGACCATTCCTGAAAGAAAATAGCATCCTTACCACCACTAACCAACCTTACCATCTTACCAATTACTTTTTAGAAGAGCTGTGCAGAGCATTTTCTACTTTTTAAAATATTTTATCCAAGTTTTGGAGCACTGAATTTCATTTGTCTTGCCTTTCTCATCATAACTCAATTGATCATCAAGTATTTCATTTATTTAACCATTTTTGACCCCATAACATGCATGGTCAAATGCAAGGGTTTCTTTGCGTCTTAGTGTGGCATCATTTTCCCCTTATTTTATTTGTTGCTTGGTAGATTAAAATACCAAAGGAGACTATAATAGCCTACAACTTTAGCCTGCCAGTTTTGATGAAAGTTCATTAAAGCTCCAGACTTGTTTTTGGTCCTGCTTTGTTGATCTATTTAGCGCAGGGAGGTTCTTTCGCTCACCCTTTAGTGTAAGATGATGAGTATTGTTCTGCTCTTTCTGGAATTATTTTCTTGTGTGTATAAAATAAAGAAAGACAATGTTTTCTTTTCTGGTCATCTGACCTCAAAATGTGATGGCAAATAATCACTATGAGATCTTTTTTATTTTTTTGACCGAGGCTGGGTTTGAACCCGCCACCTCCAGTATATGGGGCTGGTGCCCTACCCCTTTGAGCCAAAGGTGCCACCCTGAGATCTTTTCTTCTTTTTAATTTCAAATTAACATGAGGGTACAAATTTTTAAGTTACATAGTTCTCACTTCCAAGTTAAACTTCAAATTGTAGAAGAGCTCTTTACCCAGAGGGCATGCCAAATGTCCTGGCACTGTGCACATTAGGCGAGATCTCGCCAACTGCCCTCCTTATCCCCAATTTCCTCTGCCTCTTCCCCTCTCCCCCTTTGCTAGACTATATTTGTGTTTTATCATTTGTGTGGGTATATAATTGTTTATATATTGGTTTCCCATTAGTATTGAATATAGTGGATTTTCCCCCCCATTCTTGAGATACTTTACTAAGAAGAATGTATTTCAGCTTTATCCAGGTAAACATAAAAGATGTAGTCTCCATCTGGTCTTATGGCTGACTAGTACTACGTGGTATACATATACCACAGTTTGTTAATCCATTCATAGGTCGATGGGCATTGGGGTTACTTCCATGACTTGGCAATTATGAACTGAATTGTAGTAAACATTCTGGTGCAAATGTCTTTGTGGTAAAATGATTTTTGTTCTTCTGGGTAGATACCTAGTAATGAGATTGCTGGATCACATGGAAGGTCAGCTTTTGGTTATTTGAGAATTCTCCAAACTTCTTTTCATAAAGGTTGTATTCATTTGCCGTCCCACCAGCAGTGTAGAAATGTTCCCTTCTCTCCATATCCATGCCAGCATCTGCAGATTTGGGACTTTATGATGTGGGCTAATCTTACTGGAGTTAAGTAGAATCTCAGAGTGGTTTTGATTTGCATTTCTCTGATGATTAAAGATGACAAACATTTTTTCATGTGTTTGTTGGCTATTAGTCTATCTCTTTAGAGAAGTTTCTGTTCAAGTTGCTTGCCCAATGAAAGAGGGGGTTGTTTGCTTTTTTCTTGTTGATTAGTTTGAGTTCTCTGTGGATTCTAGTTATCAGGCCTTTGTCAGATTCATAACGTGCAAAAATTTTTCTCCTGTTCTGAAGGCTGTTTGCTTTAGTTGTTGTACCTTTAGCTGCACAGAAAGAGCTAATCAAATCCCTTGATCAAATCCCACTCACTTATTTTTGGTGTTGCTGCAATTGCCAGGGGGGACTTCCTCATAAAGTCTTTTCCCAGGCCAATGTTTTCAAGCATTTTCTTAGGATTTTTATTGTTTCACATCTTAAATTTAAATCTTTTATCCAGTGAGAATCAACTTCTGTCAGTGGTGAGAGATGTGGGTCCAGTTCCAGTCTTCTACATGTGGCTAACCAGTTCTCCTAGCACCATTTATTAAATAGGGATTCTTTCCCCAGTGCATGTTTTTGTTAGGTTTATCAAAGAACAAATGATGATATGTGTCTGGGTTTATCTCTAGTTTCTCTATTCTATTCCATAAATCTATGTCTCTATTTTTGTGCCAGTGCCATGCTGTTTTGATCACTATGGACTTGCAGTATGATCTGAAATCTGGTAACATTATACCTCCAGATTTGTTTTTATTTCAAGGAATTTCATTGACTATTTGGGATTTTTTCTGGATCCATACACAACCAAGTTTTTCAAGTACTTCAAAGTATGACATTGGTGCTTTGATGGGGATTGCATTAAATCTGGAAATTGCTGTGAGTGGTATGGACATTTTAACAATGTTGATTCTTCCCACCATGAGCGTGATATGTTCTTCCATTTGTTAACACCTTCTGCTACTTTTCTCAGGATTTCATAGCTCTCTTTATAGAGAGCTTTCATATCCTTTTTTAGATCTATTCCCAGGTATTTAATCATCTTTGGCACTACTGTAAAAGGAATAGAGTCTTTGATTTTAATCTTGGCTTAACAATTGTTGGCATATATAAAGGCTACTGGTTTGTGGGTATTGATTTGTCCCAAGATGCTGCTATATTCCATGATCACTTCTTCTAAGAGCTTTGTAGTTGTGTCTCTGGGGCTTTCCAGGTAAAAGATCTTATTATTCAGAAAGAGCAAGAGTTTGACATTCTCTGTCCCCATTTGATTATCCTTGGTATCCTTCTCTTACCTGATTGCAATGGGTGGGACTTCCAGCACTACATTGAATAGTAGTGGTACAGTGGGCATCCTTGTCTAGTTCCAGATCTTAGTTGAAATGCTTTCGGCTTTATTCTATTCAACATGATATTGGCTGTGAGTTTGTTATAGGTGGACTCTATTAGTTTAAGAAATGTCCCATCTATTTTCTTAAGTGTTTTAATCAAAAAAGCATGCTGGATATTATCAAAAGCCATTTCTGAATTAATTAAGAGAATTTTTGGTCTTTGCTTTTGATTTTATTTATGTGGTGAATAATATTTATGGATTTATGTATGTTGAACCAACCTTGCATCCCTGGGATAAAACTCGCTTGATCATGGTGTATGACTCTTTTAATGTATCACTGTATTCTGCTTGATAAGATCTTATTGAATATTTTTGCATTGATATTCATTAATGATATTAGTCTATAGTTTTCTTTATTTGCTGGGCCTTTTCCTGGTTTGAGGATCAGGGTGATATTTGCTTCACAAAATGTGTTGGGAAGGATTCCTTCCTTCTCAATGTTTTGGAATACATTATGCAATATAGGAACTAGTTCTTCTTTGAAAGTTGGGTAGAATTCTGGTGAAACCATCTGGTCTAGGGATTTTCTTTTTGGGGGAGATTTTGTATAGCTGATGCTATTTCAGTGCTTGATATAGGTCTATTTAAAATTTCTAATTCTTTATGGTTGAGTTTGGGAAGGTGGTGTACTTCCAGACATTGGTCCATTTTCTCTACATTTTTATATTTCTGGGAATAGAGTTTTTGGTAGTAATTGTTGAGGATCTTTTATATTTCTATGGTATCTCTTATATTTCTCCTTTATTGTTTCTGATTGAAGTTATTAGAGATCTTACTTTTCTGTTTTTGGTTAGTCTGGCCAAGTGTTTATCAATTTTATTAATCTTTTCAAAGAACCAACTTTTTGTTTTCTGATCTTCTGAATGATTCTTTTCAATTTCATTTAGTTCTGCTTTAATTTTGGTGATTTCTTTTTCTTTTGCTGAGTTTGGGGTTGGATTGTTCTTCCTTTTCCAGTTTCTTGAGATAGCCCATTAGTTGTTGACTTGGTCTCTTTCTATTTTCATGATGAAGGCATCTAATGCTATAAATTTTCCTCTTAGGACTGCCTTTGCACTATCCCACAGCTTTTGAAAGTTTGTGTCTTCATTATCATTTTATTCCAGAAATATAATAATTTCCTTCTTAATATTGTTGTAACCCAGCTATCATTTAGCATAAGACTTTTTTAGTTTCCATGACTTTATTTGAATATGAGGATTTCTGTTGCTATTGAGTTCAACTTTTGTTCTGTGATAGTCTGAGAAGATACAAGGAATATTTTCTGTTCTTTTGAATTTAAGTTTAGACTTGTGTCCTGAGGTATCATCTATTTTGTCCTGAGGATGATCCACAGACTGATGAGAAGAATATGTATTCAGAATATGAGATGTTTGTATATGTCTGTTAAGTACATTTTTTCTAGGGTCATATTTAAGTTCATTATTTCTTTGTTTATTTTCTGCATGGAGGATATGTCCAGTATTGCCATAGGGGAGTTAAAATCTCCAACTATTATAGTGCAGGAAGATATAATACTGCTCAGATCAGTTAGGGTTTGTTTTATTAATGAGGAATATTCAGGTAGGGTATGTAAATGTTAGTTATTGAAATCTCTTCATGTTTTGTGCTTCCCTTGACAAGTATGTTGTGTCCATCCTTGTCTTTCCTTATTTATTTATTTATTTTTGGTTTAAATCCAATTGTATCTGCAAATAAGATTGCAACACCTGATTTTTTCTGATTTCTATTTGCCTGGATTATTGTTTTCCATCCCTTCACCTTGAGTCTTATTTTATCATTTGAGGTTAGGTGTGTTTCTTGGAAACAACAGTTATCTGGCCTAAGCTTTTATACCCTATCAGCCAGCCTGTACCTATTTAGAGAAGAATTCAATCCATTTACACTAATTGAGAGAATTGATAGGTATTGTGGAGTTTTGGTCATTTTGTTTTTCAGAGGTCCAGAGTTTATTTTTACCCCTTTCACCATTGTAGAAGCTAGGCTTTGTTCTTTAATTTCTGGGTGAGTTTGCTTTAGTGGTGGACCATCATGCTGATCATTATAAAGAATGGGTCTGAGCTATGAGATCCTCTTAAAAGTTCTTGTTTCTTCATTTCAATCTTGCCTCCAGGCCTGTACCTTACTCTTCCACAAAAAAGAGAACTTCCTTGTGTACCTCTCTAAGTACTGCCTGTATTTTCTTGCAGCCAGGAGTCATGATAATGATGAAATTCTGTCCAATTAAATGTAAACTAAATTATGTTGAGGGCCTTAAGGAATAGGTTCATTTTATGAATAAAGTCACAGTTATTCTAGAACTCCCTTCTCTGAATTCTAGTCCTGAATTCATATGTGATGCCTAAACTTTGCGGTGGTCATCTTATAATGTGAGGTAAGAGTCAAGAGAAATATCAAGAATATTGTGGAGACACAGGCTCTCCCATCTTTAAGCTGCTGAACCAATAGTAACCATTACTTACATGGAGATACATGAAGAGGCCACTTCCTTAGTTAAGTCCATGTTAGATGGATTTTCTGTTACTTCCACTGAAAGCATTCCCATTTCACTCAAAAGTTAGTCAATATCACATTTAGCCGTTGAGTGTAGCTTGCTGTTTCCTATTTGTATCATATAAAGACTGAAGTATTAAGGTCGAGACTGTTTCTAAATGGTGTGATGGTCCTAAAGTGGAGGTCCATCCATCCACTTTATCTTCCTATTATGGTCTTTTCTCTATAGCAATGGTCAGACTTGGACCAGAATTGAGTTAAGAACTGGGAGGAGTTATTGCTTCTTGTTGCCTGTCTCTGATTCTCTTTATGGCTTATTTTGCTATTAGGTCAACTTGCTTCATCCTAAAGATATTTAGGCTCGACTCAAATATATAGAAACAAATGAGAGTTGGGTGATTGTTCTATAACAGCATCTCTAAGCTTTCAATTTGCACTGGGGGCCCCCAAACCCACATTAGGGATGGTTATTATCTTCTGAACTATCATTGTTTCTTAGCGATTTCTTTCCTTTGAATCTTTTTCTTTAATCTTAGATATTTATTTATTTATATTTCTTTCACATTAATGTGAGGGTATAAACAATTAAGTTATAATGTTTGCATTTGTTAGATAGAGTCCCTATTGTAGTTGTGTCCCTCATCTAAGAGGTTTGCCATATACCCTTATGTTGCACCCATTAAGTATCTTTCCTTTAATTCTTGGTAAGGTAGGGAGGCTGGTATCTAAAGCAGGATATTGGTACCTCTTGCCTGATTTTGACACAATTTCTCTCACACTTAATGATTAAAATAGTTTTGGTAATGAATGTAATTTGAGGTTACATATATTTATTCTGTGCTGCCAACTGTTATGCTAGTGCCTTAATTGGTTTTCTTAGGGTGAGCTTGAAGACTAGGGTATATAAAACAATTAAAATCTTTTGGCATTTTGCATCAATCACTGAGGCATCATAAATTTTTGATAGGCTATGTGATGTACATATTTACTGAACACAAGTAGTTAGATTTATGTGCATTCAACTGAGGGTTGGCCAAGAAAATGCAAATATGTTTGAGGTTAAAGAGAAATATATCAAATGTTCAGTCATTGCTACCATAGCTAAGTCTTGGATCAAGTTGGAAAATAAAGGTAAATTTAATGTTAATATATCTTGCCTCTGTATAAGCATCATAAGCTTTATCTATTTCAAATGTTTGACTGAGAGATTTTTAGATGGTTTTATGTTGTTTTCTAGCTGTTCACTATTTGTTTCTTTATGTAGCAATTAATAGAAGTTGGTCAGTATTTTGCTACTACATATTGCTTCCATCATCTTAAGTATATGGAAGTATAAGAAAAATACATATAATTACAATTCTGTGCTTTAACAAAAATGCTGAAATAAAGACCTGGTTTATTTATGACCAAGAATCACCAAGCTCATCTTCTTTTTCAGTTGTAACAAGTATTGGACTATGAGAGCAGTTATGAAAAAGAGCTTTTTTGGAGCCTAACACATATTACTTGCTCACTAGAGCATACTCTTACATAGTCTTGTCACCATGATTCTAACTCCATCTGATTGGAAAGAGCTTGATTGTGGAAAGAAGGGAGCCAAAATGTTATTTCCTAGCCGAGTATACAGGAAAAGGTTGCACAGGAAATCCCAGGTAGATTATTCAGACTGACATGTGGGATCAAATAGTAACCTTTTTGAAAGAATGCCCTTGGTAATAAGGATCTTCACCTTTAATTCACTTATTCACTTTCAGATTCCTTTGTGGCCAGATAACTGGATGAAAGCTTCAGCCTAACATGTTGATTTTAAATCTGTCAGGGATTTCTGTGGTCTACCCTACACCCTAGGTTTATTGGTATGTCCCAGGCATGTTTCCAGGTGAGAACTGGGTCAGATCTCTGTAAGACCAGGATGTGGGTGAAAGAGAATACGTCACTTTCTTGACTCTTCACATCTTTTTAGAGATGTTTTGACTTCTTCCTATCACTTAGAGGTGTGGCAAAAAACAAAACAAAACATACCCCATCTAGATATCATTCTAGAAACTAGCTGCCAAATCTTGAAATCCCCCAACCTTAGGCTGTTCAGCAAGAATGCTCATTTGCAAAGGGGCAGTGTTTTTCTCCTGTTGATACCATAATCACTGACAAGTCCTCTCAGTATTCTAGGAAAGTAGACATGTAATAGTTATCTTACTTTTTTAAAGATAGAGAAACTAGTAATGGAATTAAATTTCTCAGTTTTGGCAGCTGTTTTTTAGGCCCTATCCTGTGTTTCCATTCAGGCTCTGGGTCTTTGCTCTGTTCTTAGCTAGTGCCAGAGAAAGGTAGCCAAGCCCCATCACCTGGTTGGCCTGTGAGCTCAATTCCTCTCTTCCCAGTCTCTCCTTGTTAATTATCGGCACAGACAACCTCCAATATGGTAAGACTCAATAAAACCCTCACAGGCCCCAAGCAATGAGGAAAAGAAGTAAAAAAAAAATCTGCCATAAAAGCTAATTGTGTGCTTTTAATTAATTGCTCCAATTAGTCTTACTCTTTTCAGTTATGCTACTCTATAACAATGTCAGCTAGGATGCTTCTGGAAGTGGAAATTGCTGTAATGGTCAGGTACTTGTCAATTAAAACTCTTACTATGTGCAGTTAGCTTGTCTTTGTATTTTCATGGCAATGCTGGAAAGTGTGACAAGTGGCACGGATGTGGCCTTACCACTACTGCAGTGAATGATGCCAGTCCATTTTTATCCTGTAATTTTGAGAGCATACAAATTTTATTATAAAGAGGTGTATATAATCTAAGATAGCACAATTAATGATCCTTTACATTTGGTTTAATGTTAAATATCCTTTCCCCTTTGTTTATTAAATTTTGACAAATAATAACAAAGAATGGATGGTGGATGCTTAAGGGCTTGGAGAAAAGTGGCTTTCAAACATCTCAACCAAGCACTTTGGAAGCATGTTTGACATATAATTGATATGACTTTGTTTGTTGGTAGCATATTTATTCATGCATCACAGCCAGAGTTCTTTTTATTTTTTTCTGAGGTGGGGGCAGGGAGGGAGGGCGGGTGGAAGAGCTACATGGGGACAGGGAGTGAGGGAGAGGGATGCGGGGAGGGTGTGGAGGAATGGAGGGTTGGGGAGAAAGCACTAGCCTGGAAAGCCTTTCACAGCCAGGGTTTTTTAGGATCATAAATAAGAAAGATGAGGTTAGGCGAGCTTAGTTGCAAACTTAGGACTCCTGAAACGTTTTACCTTTAAATATTCAGCCTTTTCCTGCTGTAGTTTAAAATTTTATAGTAAAGTAACGTTTTCTTTCAAACAGACCTCGGGCAGTGAGGTTATATGAGAGTTATATATAATTATTAAATAATTGGAATTCTTTTTACTGCAATCTGTTTTTTTAAAGTTACTGTGAATTATTACAAGCAGACAGAAAAGTCCACAAACATAAATATCTAGCTCACAAATTATTGCAAAATCGACTCTTGGTCAAGAAGGAAAACATTGACAGGAAGCCAGAAGTCCTTCTCCTACATCTTCCTAATCACTCCTTCCCCCTCTGAAAAGGCCGACACTTTGACAAAATCACTTCATTGACATCTAGATTTTAGTTTTTTCTTTTGAGAAGATGTCTTTTTGTCTCATTGCTTCTTTGGAAACAATTTTTCTTCATTCACTAAATAGATAATTTTTTTTTTTTTTTTTTTTTTTTTTGAGACAGAGCCTCAAGCTGTCCCCCTGGGTAGAGTGCCATGGCATTACAGCTCATAGCAACCTCCAACTCCTGGGCTCAAGCGAGTCTCCTGCCTCTGCCTCCCAAGTAGCTGGGACCACAGGCGCCCGCCACAACGCCCGGCTATTTTTTGGTTGCAGCCATCATTGTTGTTTGGCGGGTCCGGGCTAGGGATTCGAACCCGCCACCTTAGGTGTACGTGGCTGGCGCCTTAGCCGGTTGAGCTATAGGCGCCGAGCCACTAAATAGATAATTTAAACTTTAAAGTATCCTTCAAACTTATTACTTATTGTAGTTAGAGTTCATAGAACTTCTTTAACCTACAATCTGTTGTTTTTTTTATCATTTTGGGAGATTTTCAGTGACTATTTCTTCAACTGTTCCTTTAGTCTCATTCTTTCTCTCCTTTTCCTCTTAGATTTCAGAAGTATCTTAGAGCTTCTCACTATTTTTGTCTGTCCTCTTACCCTCTTTGAGAAGCATTTTCCAACTTTTTGTCTCTTCATGCTTTAGTCAGAGGTTGTTTTTTCCTGATCTTGTCTACTAGCTATAGTTTATTAAGTCTCTCTTTAGCTTCATGTAAATTGTTCTAAACTGTTCTATTGATGTCTTAATTTTGCTTATCATGTTTGTTAATTGTAAAAATTTTACTTAGTCCTTTTCTAACTGATATGTCATTTAAAAAATTATTTCTATTCTGATCTGAGTTCCATTTTCTTGAAAGAGTATATACAGTTTTGTTTTTATGTTGTCTATGTTTCATTGTTATTCATGCCATACCAATGAATGCCAGAGAGATGATATGGTATTTCTCCAGGCAATGGTATTCAGTATATTCTTGATGAGACACTAACAACAACAACAAAAGCCAATTATGTTGTCTTTGGATTCATTCCAAGATGTTTTTTCTTATAAAAATTTATGATAAATACTGAAGTTTAGGGAAAACTATATGAATCCGGAAGACCCCATCACCTAGTTTCAGGAATTGTCAATATTTAGCAACCATAATAATTTTGAAGTTCAGGCCTGGTAAGTTCAATATCTGGATCCATTGTGGGTCTGTTTCCATTATATGTTGGTTCTGTTGTTGCCTGTTCTTGTCTTCCCTCTATTACTTTATTATATTTCAGAAATTGCATTGAAAAATTATTTGTATAAATAATTGGGTGTATAGTAATTTCTTCCTGCAGGGAGGGTTTATGTCTTCTTAGTGTTGGGCAATTCTTGCATCTGGAATCATCACAATCCAATTTCAGGGATGAAGATGATTCAACATTGGCCTAAAGTTCCCCAGAAAGCCACTCTACTTCTGATTCTCCACTTGTAGGTTGTCTCAGAATCTCTTACCAAACCCAAGAATTCAGTGTTTGTGACTTTATCCCTTTTATCTGCCTTTCCCTGAATTGGTAAATGACCCTTGAGGAAAATCTCAGACATTGGATCTTTACTATCATGCCAGCTCACCAGTGCCATCAAGCAGAATACGTGTGTATATGACTGAGTGGTGATGTATGTGTCTTAGTCAGCAGGAGTATTGGCCCAAATCTACCATTACTAGGAGCAAAAGTCTATTCTACAGATTTCTTTAATGGTTTCCCATCCCGCTGTCTTTTATACTAATCAATTTTAAAGGGAAAATTGAATTATAATATACAATGATTGCAAGGGGGTTCATTGATTGCTGTATCTACCAGTGAGAGTCTATTGATTGCTATTTCTGTAAACTACTTGCTTCCTTTTATATCTATTCTTTACTCCTTTTCTTCTTAGATATACATCACAAATAGACGCTTTCCCACTCTTTGGTTTCCAAAAGGAAGCACTGGTAGAAAGTTGTAAGGTGAGACTATGGAAGAGAAGTCAAGGTATTCTTGCCTCTATTTTTGCTTCCTGTGGTGTCTGTAACAGTAGCTCCACCTCCTCCATAATCCCAGCTCTCACTGGCAGGGCCTGAGTTGTTGCTACACTTTTCGTCCTATTATCTTCCTCATCCCTAAACATCATAGAGGCTTCCTGCTATTTTTAACTTATGGGTTGCCATGCTCTATTTGGCTTCACAACTGTTCTATCATTGTGGAATTCATTCTCTCTAAATTCCCACTATTTGAAAATTTGGTAAAGTTACTTTGTCTATGGAGTTTTGTTATAATATGAAGGGTATGTACATAGTCCTCATCCTCAGGAACAGTGACATCTAGACAAAAAATAAAAGGCATCTGTGTAGGAAGAAATTACAGATGACCACATGTTAGTGTCAAAATTAATTATTTAAATGAGAAGGTTAAAATAGCTCAAGGAAGTTTCTGAAATCCTCATCCTCATGACCTTTTGGTGGAAGTAAGGCAAGGTGGCTATAAAGAATGTCTCATAGAACACAATAGAAAATACCCCAGGTGGAAAATTGGATCATAGATAGAAATTTCTGATAACCAAAATCTTTGTTCAGAATCTCCATAGAAAAGTAGCCTTTGAAATTATTTCTGATTTAAGCTACTGACACAGATGAGAGTAACTTAATGATTTTCACACGTGCTTTGGAAAGTCTTTAAACTTTGGAAAACCTTTACAATTATTTGACATGGTGGTATTTTCAATCTCACTAAACACATTTGGTCTTGCTGGTCCATAAGCTTGAACTTTCCTAGCAATTACTACAAACTAGTAGTAATTCATTGCAAACAAGCTGTCTTTTTAGGTACTACTTGCAGACAACTGTGCAATGAATGGTAGTAAAAAAACATGTGAACAAATACCTATTTTTCCAGAGAATAAATGGTGCATGGGGGCAGGGGAGAGGCATACAATGAGATATTTTTTCTAGGCGAGAATGTTACTATACTTCTGAGTGGACTGAGGTATCTGAAATAAGTTAGGAAATGGAAAACATAGTGTGATATTAATAATTTGGATGTGGATTGTTACCTCGAAGCTAATTTTTATTGTGTTGCAAAGCTGTGCTCAAACCCAAGGCTGTCATCATACCTCTCAGTTTAGCATATATTATCTTCATACAGTCGGTGGAAATGAATTTGGAGACAGATCTGAGTTGGAGACCTCTTTTTGATCCTTTTAAGATGTTTGATCTTGGACAAAGAAGAATTTTGCCTTCTTCATCAATAAATTAGGAAGAATAATGCAGTCTCTCTTAGGAGGCTATTATAATAATTTAGGCGAGAGTGCTTAGTAAACTGTCTTAGAAATGCAGCTATTTCTTGCACAAATGCTTGCTAGCTGCCCTGTTGTGTCTAACCTACTATGCTTGGTCAGGTTATAAAATTTGCTGGGAAAAGACATAGCAAACACCTAAGCACACTACATAAGAACCTTGTGTTTATAAGATAGACCAGGGACAGTCATGTCATTTCCTTTCTTGCTTTTATTATTTTTTATTTTTTGATTGCCACTCCTAAAGTTTTGGCACCTGGCCCATAGATTGTTTGTATTCATTATGTATATTACCCATCTGACGTGTTTGGCTCGACTCCAAAGGTGGAAGTTGAAACCAGTAAGTGGTCTCTTTATTTGCTTTATTACTAATCTCCATTTCCATTCCTTGCTTACATCTGGAACCCTCATAATATATACATGGCATAAAATGTACATGAAATAAGTCATTATTCACAATGTCCTTTTTTTTTTTTTTTCTGTTCAGAGCCCTATTAACATTTTATAATCTTAAAATTTCACCTTCTAAGCAGGTTTCCCATCAGGTATTCCTTGATCCCATCCTAGTCACTCATTGTTAAGTCATCTTCTAAAAAATCATAGCAAGGTTGGGCGCGGTAGCTCATGCCTGTAATCTCAGCACTTGGGAGGCTGAGGCGAGTGGATTGCCTGAGCTCACAGGTTCGAGACCAGCCTGAGCCAGAGCAAGACCTCGTCTCTAAAAATAGCTAGGCATTGTGGCAGGTGTGTGTAGTCCCAGCTACTTGGGAGGCTGAGGCAAGGAAACCCCTCAAGCCCAAGAGTTTCAGGTTGCTGTGAGCTATGATACCACAGCACTCCACTGAGGGTGAGAAAATGAGACTCTGTCTCAAAAAATAAATAAATAAAAATAAAAAATAATAGCAAAATGGCTCTGGGAGACAGACAAGCATCTAGCTTCTCTTACCTAGGATAAATGTTACATTATTTACTTTGAGAATAATAGTTTTTTGCAGTTTATACTTATCTTGTCACCCAACCGGAATAATAACATGTTTGGTGTGAACTGCATACTAATTGCTTTTATTATTCTAGAGGTTTCATTAGCAACAGTCCTCCCTTGCTCCCAAATACTCTCAAACTCGGAGGAAGGGCTAGCATCTAAAAATACCATCTTAACTCTATTCCTGAAGACAAAACAAATGCTAGTGTCTACAGTTCTGTTTGCTTTCCTCCCCTAATCCTTTAGCCATTCACAACAAAAATGCTAAAAGTCAGACTATCATCACGATTTCTCAAAGGGAGTTCTATTCTCTTTAAGTCTGAGAGGGCTCTAAGATTCTTCTCTTAACTCAGATGTCAGGGACAATTGAACACTTTTCCCTCTTCCCTTAAATTAAAACAAACAAACAAACACAAAACCTCCCAACAATTATGGCTTGCATCACATTAATTTTGTTAAAGAGTTTTTAATTATTAGCAGCCTAGAAAACAAATACTGAACTTCCAAATGCTAAAATTTAACTTGGAGTTTGAAAGTAAGTAATGAAGTTACCTGAGCAGTTAAAATCAATGAAATAACACCTATGTAGCATATTCAGATGTTTAAATAAAATTTAATCAAGCAGATCACAGGAGATTAGAAGCAACTGAGTCAGGAATGGAAATACAGTTGATTTGTGTCTGGTCAGCTCAGGGTGATATAATAAAACACTATAGACCAGCTGGCTTAAGTGACAGGAATTCATTTCTCACAGTTCTGGAGTCTACGAGTCCAAGATCAAGGTGCTAGTCTTATTAGGTTCTTAGTGAAGGCTCTCTTCCTGTCTTGCAAATGGCCACCTTCCTGAATGGCCTTTTCTTAGTGTACACACATGGCCAGAGAATAAGAGCAAGCTCTTGTATGTCTCTTCCTATAATGGTGCTAATCCTATCATGGGGTCTTCACCCTCATGACCTCATCTAACCCTAATTACCCCCCAAATACCCTACCTCTAAATATCTTCACATTAATATTTGGTTAATACTTCAACATATGCATTTAGGAGAGGACACAATTCTGCTCATAGCACCTTACAAAGTCAGATATACCAATAGCATTCAAAAGAAAAAGTACTTGCTTAGGGAGAGACCAAAGACAAACTATTATAATATTTTATTTTGAACAGTGGCCATTTAGTGCAGGGACATGTCCCTCCATAGAGGGAAGTGGTTCCTGAGGGCATCATGATTACTAAATATTAATAATCTTGATTCTTAGTCACTATAAACTATCTTTAGTATCCTTTGCTTAAGGGGGCAAGGAAGAGTATAATCTATTTTAGAATTACTTTTGTTAATGTATCCAAAGTATTGGCATACCTGCAAGTTGCAAACAGTCACTCGAAATATCCATTTATGTGGAATGGTTTGTTTTCTGTAAGTTGGTAAATCTTATGTATTAACAAAAATGTCGTAAGTAATTTCTAGGATGAGTCAATACCATTTTCAAAGAACAGTTTTCTTTTTAACTGAATTATGCAAAAGCTAATAACATTTAATGTTGGTATTTCAGTCATGGAAAACAATCCATTAAGGTCTTCACCACCTAGCACTAAGATTTATCATAGTGTTTTCTTATCCAAACACATCTATGCATGACAAGTCTTATTGGCCTTTAATTTAAAGGTAATAAGTAATACATATTAGGCTTCAAGAGAAGAAAGGACTTATGTTTGATTACAATTCTTTCACCTGAGCCAAAGAACAATGATTGTTGACTTCCCTCCTGTTAATAGCTGTCTGCCAGACTCTGTGATTGCAATAGCCAGATTTCCCGTATTACTGCCTGCCATGCTTACCAAGCAGTCAGCATCCATCTCTACGACAAAGTTTATTTTTCCAAAGGTCTGGAATATTTGAGTCAATTGGCTATAATTCCCTATATCAATCCCTTCGATAAAGATGGCTCTGCCAATGGAACCATAATAATTGAAATCATTTGGCCAAGGCTCCCATATTCTGGATGGAATTTGGAAAGGTATAGTCAGCTTCTGCCTCTATAATTTTCTTTTTATATATGTTTCTATGTCTAGGAAACCCCCATTTGGCTGACACATCCCTTTAGCCATATGAAAACTTTTGAGGTCTTGTCTCATCTTGTTGGCAGTGATACCAGACTGTTTTGTTAAGGTGACACTGTAGATCTTGGTTATGAGCCCATTATGTCCTAATTCTGGGGTTTATGCCCAAGTATATAATTAAAATCCTTTAGATCTGTGTTCTTGAGAAGGATGCCTCTCAAGAGGAGGACCCCCTAAATCAACATGTACTGAATAATGCTATGTATCACATGTGCTTTATCTCATATCTACATTGAATCTATTAGCAAATTCTAGTGGCTCTACCTAAAAAAAATTCTGATTCCATCTAATTCTCCCAACCACATGTGGCCTTCTGGATCTTTAAGTGGGGCCTTTTGACTGAATTAGAATTTTACAGGACAAATTCTTTTAATAAAGGAATTTGTTCTGTGAAGTTTGGATTCAGGTGAGGGGGTGCGTTTAGGGATTTGGAAGGTCTTGAGGCCACCGGTTCCCCACCCCTGAATGGTCTCCTCACTGGGCTCCCTACATCCAATCTTTCTCTATTGGTCTTTTTCAGCATAGCAACCAGAGTGTGCTCCTAAAACTCAGGTATGCTCATGCTACTCTTCTGTTCAAATCAGCTAACCACTTTCTATAAGAGAATAAAATCTAAATGTCCATTCATTAGTGGCAAAGCCCTATATGATATAAGGCCACTTGATAGCTCATCTTCTGCCATCTCACCCGGCTCTCTCTGCCTCACCTCTACCTTCCTCCTTGTGGTTCTTCCCGTAGGACACGCATGCTCCTGGGTATCCACATTTACTGTTCTTCTCAGGGCCAGGGATGTTCTTTCCCTTTCATATGTGTACATCTCATTCTCTCGCCTCATTCTATGTTCTGTGTCTATGTCCTTTCATTGGAGAAGACCTCCATCCACAGGGTATATTACTCACCATCCCCCCTTGCTCTGCTCATTTATTTACTAATTCACTATTGTCCACATCTCCCTAACCCTTACCAACATGGCTGTTCAAAGATATATTCCTAGTTCCTAGAGCTGTGCCTGGCACTTAATATGCCCTTAACAAATATATATTGCCTAATGGCAATAAGAATCCCCACTTCTTTAGGGGGTTAGTTGCTGGGTATTTTGCTTTGATAAACTGACAAAGCAGGTTCAGTAACTGGCTTGGAGGATGCAGCTAGATGAGCTGAGATATGAACTTTTATTTTTAGGACCCCCAAGTTCAGTATCTATCACATCACTTTTAACCCCATCTAGTGATACGGAGCTGTAGGGCAACGGTAATGAGTACTGGTGGGCAGCGCTCCAGGACTTGCCCATTAATGTGTAGTAAATGATTAGGTTATGGATGACTGGGTTATAGATGATTAGGTTATAGGTGATTTGATAGCTGATAATGAAACCCCTCAAGAAGCTAAGGTGTGGCCCATCCACATATCTATGGGTTGAGATTCCTCAGTTTCAACGTGTGAGATAAGAAGCTTAGTTTTCTCTCTGGGAGGCTGAAGTTGGTAGATTGCTTGCATTCAGGAGTTTGAGACCAGTCTGAGAAAGAGTGAGATCCTGTCTCTAAAAAATATCCAGGCACTGTGGCGGGCACCTGTAGTCTCAGCGACTCAGGAGGCTAAGGCAAGAGGATTGCTTGAGCCCAAGAGTCTGAGGTTGTTGTGAGCTATGATGCCATGGCACTCTACCCAGGGTGAGACAATGAGAGTCTGTCTCAAAAGAAATAAGAAGTTTAGTTTATTGTTCTCTTTATATTCTGTTCTGAATGAGGAGGTAGAAAGCTTGCTGGGTAGCTGTGGTATTATAGTTGTTATTCCTTTTTTCCCCACCCCATTATGGATAAATAACCAAGTCATGACAAGAACTAGAGTACTGTATTTGTAGTCTGGTCCAGGGGCAGAGGATAGGAAGTTAACAAGATCAGAACCATTCATTCAAGGATCAGAGTGAAGTAACCAGCCACTGGTCAGAATCAGACTGTTAGGCATTCAATTTTCAAGATTTTCAGCAACAGGCTCTTCTTATCAGTGGATTACTGGCTCATCACAGGAATGCCTGCATGGTATTAGAGCACTAGAGATGAGCTGAGTTCTCTCATTTGCCTTTTGTTGTTGCCTCTTTGGTCTGGGCAAAGGCAAGGTCAGATATAGCAAAGGCTGACCCACAGATGTGACTCCTGAATACCCTCTCCCTGCACTGGGGCATCAAGAGACCTCCCTGAGTAGCTGCTAGTTTATGTTTTGGTAGAGAGTGTCCCTGCAGGGACAGAGCTATCTCGCAGATTGATGCCATTTGTTTTTTGTTTATATGTAGATAATAGTCTATAGACTTCTATCTCTAATTTTAACTTAAATGGCTGCAAACAAAAATCTGTTGAAACACCAAGAAATAAATAGTTATACATAAATATGTTTTTAAAAATTAAGGGTACATGGCTCAGCACCCGTAGGTCAGTGGTCAGGGCACGAGCCAGGTGGGTTCCAACTCAACCCGGGCCTATTAAACAACAATGACAACTGCCCCCCCAAAATAGCCAGGCATTGTGGTGCCTATAGTCCCAGCTCCTTGGAGGCTGAGGCAAGAGAATCACTTAAGCACAAGGGGTAGAGGTTGCTGGGAGCTGTGATACCACAGCACTCTACCAAGGGTGGAAAAAAAAAAATTAAGGGTACAATGGCCCCAACATAAGTCAGCATGTGGTGATACTGCTTAGGGCTTAAATGTGATTTTGGAACATGAAAATAGAAACCTCGCATGAGGTACTTTTCCCCTGCATCCACCATTTTAACCATATATCTTTACAACAACCATTGCGTATCTGGTAATACAGGATATGCTGGCAATAGATGCCAGATCCAGCCAGTCCTGCAGAAGCTGTGGGCCACTTTCTTTCAGCTTTCAAGAATTCTAAAAGGGGACATAAAACATTGAGATAAAATCTAATCTATCATGAAATCTATCTCATGAAAATTGGGAATTAATTGAGAATGAAAACTAATTAGTCTGAAGTTAGTTTATTTGTTCATTAGAGGAAAAATAAAGAGCCTATTTTCTGATTCATGTTGCTTCACAGATGAAGAAGGGTTCTAGGCAATCGGAGAAAAGAGATTAAGATAAATAGATACAAACATATCCCATTTCCGTACTTAAAGCTGTGAAAGTATTTATATATACATTTTGTGCATCTTATATGTGTGTATGTGTATTTGTGTCCCTTTAAAATTCGCATGTTGAATTCCTAAGCCCAAGTACCTTAGAACGTGACTATTGATTTCTTTGGACACAAGACCTTTAAAGAAGCAATTAAATTAAATGAGGTCATTAGGGTGGGTCCTAATCCAACATGATTATGTCCTTTTATGAAGATGAGATTAGGACATAGACAGGGACAAAAGGAAAGCTGTGAGGAGATAGAGAGAATGGCCGGACAGAGAGGTCTGGGAGGAAAGCAACCCTGCCAATATCTTGATCATAGACTTCTAGCCTCCTGGACTAGGAGAAAATAAACTGTTTAAAGCCACTCAGTCTATGGTGCTTTGTTATGGCAGCCCTGGAAAACCAGTATATACACATACATACATACACACACACTCACCCATCCACCCATAAATTGTCAGGACTCTTGTCCAAAAGATTTTACAAACCCAGAAAACTGAATGTCTGTATTAAGGGTAGTTTAGAAAGAAATATCCTCAGGTGCCACATCATGCTGTGTTTGCTAAGCTCAATGATAGGAAGAAAAATAATTCTGGCTGCATACTCTAGCTAATGGATACAGGGCCTTTATGTAGCCTGTAGTTCATTCACTTAGTGAATGCTTTCTAAGCTCCAGCTATGTACCACGTATTGAAGAGGTGTAGAAAGGACAAGAATGAGTGGCACAGGGATTTGTCCTTAAGAAAGTAGCTCTAGATGGCTACTGGTGCAGTGTGAGCGCCTATCCTAGCAGGGTGGTGGTTCCACGTTTCTATTTCCACCGCAGCTGGACTACACTTGTCCTTTTCCTTGTGTATTTCTTCTATTTTAAGTCATTGTTTTAATTATTGACCTTCCTTAGTCCTTTCCTTTTTCTTAATGACTAAACCTTGGATAACAACAAAGGAATCGTAGTAGTTCAGTTAGGCTTCCAGGAAGTCATTCAGAAACCATGTTGCAGTAAACCAGACTTTGTGTTAACTCTGACCTGGAGTATTATCATCTGTCTGACTCAATTCCAGAAGAGAGAACCACCTCCTGTGACCTCTTCCCCTGTATTTCAGGCCATAAATAGGTGCTGGGTTCCTGCCAAGTTGGGTCACTGTGGCTCATAAGGGACTCTCAGTTCCTTACAAACATTACACAACTGTGGAATTACTATGCCACCCAAGGTGACTCATAAATCTGCCCCTCTTAAAAAGGGAATATTAGAAATGTCTCCTGCTCGCTATCACTGTAATGCAGTCAGCAGCTCTAGCTCTCAGCTGGCCACCCAGAAGAAAGAGGAACTGAAATGGAGAACACTCTGATTTACCCTAGGCAAGTACTGGGAAGTAAAGTAGAACTTCTAGATATTTTTAATTTAGGATTGTGATAAAATAGAAATTATGTTTGGGAACTACTTGTATTAGTCTGGGTTTTCCAGAGAAACAGAACTGATGGGATATCTATATATCTATGTCTATATCTATACAGAAAGAGAGAGTGTTATTTGAGTTAAAGAATTTGCTCACGTGATTACAGGGCCTGTCCAGTCCAAAATCTGCAGGCCAGGCCAGTAGACTGGAAGCTCTGGCAGAGTTTCTATCAAAGAAGAATTCTTTCTTCTGTGGAAAACCTGAGTTTTTGCTCTTATGGCCCTCAACTGATTAGATAAGACCCACCCACATTTCGGAGAGTTAATTTGTTTTACTTAAAATCTGATTACAAGTGTTCATCTACAAAATATCTTCATAGTAATATCTACAGTAGTGTTTAACCAAAAAGTGGGCACCATAGCTCAGTCAAAATGACACATAAAATTAATTATCACACTACTTATAGTAGAAATAATCTTAATTTTTTGTCATGTTATTGGGGGGTAAAAGTCAATGAAGGTCCTCTGTCACACAAAAATCCTCTAAATCTTCTATTCCTCTTTCTCAAGACTCAAATGCCTTAAGTCTTGGGGTTGGGGCCACTGCTTCATGAGGCCAGTAAGTCCATCTTTGGGTAATTGTCATAGTGGTCAAATCTTTGCTTGAATTTATTTAATCCCAATCCTTCTCCCTATAATTGTCATACCTTACATGTAATTCTACTCTCTAGAACAACACTGAAGCAAGATGAAGTTTGGTTCATCTTAAATAACATTCCAAAGCGTATTCTGTGGGGTATTGATTTTGTATGATTTCTAGCTTGGGGGTGGGGGAGAGAGAAAATTTTGTGGTCAAATAAATTTGAGAAACATTTCTTACAATCTCTTGCTTTAGAAGATTATCAGGATTTATGTTAGAATCTTTAAAATCCTACAGCAAAGAAACTAATGAAACGAAACTTTAACTTAGCATTTCTCAGACACTTGACCTTGGAAAATCTCTTTTCTTCTTTTTGATGTCATCCTACAGAACAGAAATAAAAAATTTTTATCTAAGCTCTCTGAAACCACCAAAAAAGCCAAATCTTCAGTTTAAATGCTCGTCTTTCTGGTATCTCTGTACCATAGATGTCCTATCAGTTAGCTGCATTATAGAACAAACCACCCCAGTCCTCAATGGCTTAAAATAAGAGCCATTTATTATTTCTCCCAAGTTTACAATTCACTGGGTGATTGTGCTGTCTGGGATGGTCTTGACTGATCTTAGCTGAGCTTATTTATGCATCTGGAGTCAGCTGGTGAGTAGGCTGGGGGCTGACTGGTCTTGTCTGGCCTTGGCTGTCATGACTCAGCCTTGTTTTATATGCCTCTCACATTGTTCCAGGGGGAGAGCCCAGATTATTCCCATTGTGGTGGCAGGCATGGAGGAGAGAAAATGAAAACCTACAGGCAAGCACTTTTCCAAGTTTCTGCTTGCATCAAGTTTGCTAAAATTCTGTAAGTCAAAGCAAGTCACTTGGGCAAGCTCAGAGTCAGAGTGGTATGACCCTACAAAGTTGTAAGGCAAAAGGAGAGAATATGAGGTAGGCATTAATAGGGGGCCATTGTTTATAGTCATCTAAGACAGTTGTCAAATGCAATTTTGAGAAATGGTGCCAAAAGGCTGCATCAGAATTAACAGAGGGAGCATAGTAAAATGCAGGTCCTCCATCCCCACCTCAGAGATGCTCAGAGTAGGGTTGGTTACCCAAAGGTGAGGAGTCAGGTCTGACAACCCTTGGTTTGGACCTCTCTTCTGTTAAACAATGTTAATTAAACTCTTACAATGGTAAATTCCACAAGGGATTAGAAAGAGTTTTAAGATGAAGATGTTGGTGATTCTTCCCAATGAGCTTCCAGTCTCAGGCAAATAAGAAGTACGTGTGATAACGTCAGCTCTCAATCCCATTGCTGCCATGACTCTCCCCTGTCCTAAAACTGTCCTGGCTCATGGAACCCCTGCAATTCCATCATTTTCTGAAACGGTGACTGACACATTTTATTCTGTGTGAGCCATATTCTTTGTCAAGGAAGGCAGCTGTGGAAGAGGGACTAAGCCCAAGGTAATGCTAATTTAGCCAGACATAAAAGGGCCTGGGAATGAATGATTCCCACCAAAAAGACCCAGGATGCCAGAGGTCAAGAGTAACTACTGGAAATGGGTTGACACTGAAGATACATTAGTTTCAAGCCTTATCTGCAACTGAAATTTAAAATGATATTTCTTAAATATGTATACATTTTTGTTTATATATTATATAAACATTATATATAATTATATAATAATATAATATATAAACATTATATAAATGTTTATATATTATGACTAGTGTCATACAGACATTATGGAATTTATCATGTCTAATTAATTGTGTGTATATGTGTCAACCATCAGCAGTTAGTACATATACAACTAATAACTTTTACATTCAAAAGTTGGGCACTCTACTAGTTTGTTGGGTGGCTGAAATGACAGATGTTTATTTTCTCACAGTTCTAGAGGCTGGAAGTCCAAGATCAAAATACTAGGAGAGCTGATTTCTGGTGAGGCCCTTGCCCCTGGCCTGAAGACGGCAGCCTTCTCTGTGTGTGTACAGGGAAAGAGTGAGCTTTGGTGTCTTTTCCTCTTCTTAGAAGGACACACCAATCTTACTAGATTCCAGCCCCAACCTGACAATTTCATTTACCCTTAATTATCCCCTTAAAGGAGCCATCTCCCAATATAGTCACATGGGAGTTTGGGTTTCAAGATAAGAATTTGGGGGACCATAATTAAATCCTTATAGGCCTTCATAATCCATCCTCTGGTGGACTGTTGCTGAATATAAAATGCTCTCACTCCTTGCCACTGCCATCTGGGACATCTTCCTCGTTATGATCAGGCCCCAGAAGCTTCCCTCCCTCATTCTTTCAGAGTGAGGGCTCTCAAATATTTTTGGACTGTAGCTGTCCCACCTGGCTCAGAAGATCCCTTGGCTTCCCTGACTCATGTGTTCCAACCAGATTATCTAAAACATAGGGACCCAGAATACATGGATTGTATGCTTACTTTAAAATAATAAGCTCATGCATAGATTTTTACATCCTAGAACACTACAATATAAATTTTAATAATCAAATAATTGTATTATGCTCATCTTGGTCATATGCTGCAACTAAAAAAATGGCGAGCAAAATTTCCTTACATCATTAATGAATGCACATGCATATGTTTTCTATCTTCTTTACCAGTAAGGCCATAGCTGATTGAAATCCAAATTGCAGTGCCTTTGTGTCTTGGTGTAGCTACTGGTGCATTAAGTCTCTCTAGTTGGCATATGTGTTTCACTGGAAGCTGAGAGAGCACATGGTAATGGCACAGTGTTTAAGAGGAGGGACCCAAAGCAACAGTCAGCAGACAGTGGCCCACAGGCTAAATTCTGCCTATTGCCTGTTTTTATAAGTAAAGTTTTCTGAGAACACAGACATCCCCATTTGTTTATGTAGTGAGTATGGCCACTGTGGGCCTACAACAACATAGGGTAGAGACTCTATGGCCTACAGAGCCTGAAATATTTGGTATCTTGCCATTTACATAAATAGTTTGCTGGCCTCTGTTATTTAAGTTCTTGCTCTGCAGGTTTCAGTTGTATGATCTCAGGCAAGTTAACTAGTTTCTCTGTGCCTTAATGCAGAAGGTGATACAGGGTGACCATAAAATTCATGTACAATTTGAAATAGCTTACTATTTCGTAATAGTAATAGTTCATTGCACACGAATTTTATGTATTATCTGTCTCAAAGGGGTGTTAAGAGCAACAAATAGACATGGAAAGGTCTCAGTCTAGGGCCTGAACTAAATTAAACATTCAAACAGTAGTTGTTATTAATTGAACAACCTACCACAAATTAAATCCATAATGAAGATGCTAAACTAAGAGGAATTTATAATTAAAAAGGAAAATAAGCAATAATTAAAAACTCGAGCAACTCAAGCCAGGCACAGGGGCTCATGCCTATAATTCTAGCACTCTGGGAGGCCAAGGCAGGAGGATTCCTTGAGCTTTAGGAATTTGAGACCAGCCTGAGCAAGAGCAAGATGAGCCTGAGCAAGAGCGAGACCCCATCTCTACTAAAAAGAAAAACAATTAGCTGGGCATTGGGAGACTGAGGCAATTGGATCTCTTGAGCCCAGAAATTTGAGGTTTTAGTGAGCTATGATGATGCCACTGCAGACCAGATGGAGGGACAGAGTGAAACTCTGTCTCAAAAAAAAGAAAAGAAAAAAGAAAACTTGACTGACTCAAATCAACAATGGTGAGGTTCCTTTTGAAGTATCCTTTCTAAAAATCTATAGAAATTCTATTTATATTTGGGATATGCCCAATGGGCGCTTTGGAACATTGGCAAGCACTGGTTGGCACTAAGCCATTTTAGGAAAATACAGAATAAATCCTTGTCAAAATCTGGCAATATACTAAGTTTAATTTATTAAAAATACATTTAGTAGCCCTTAAAGATTTACTAGTAAATAGCCTCTAGCTATTCCTAAAAATAGAATGCAGTGGAGTTAAATTATATTTTAAATTCTGTTCTAAGCTTGTCAGATTATACTCTGCAATTGTCTAACCCTAATATTTTCCTGACTGCCTATTGGACAGCCATCTGGCACATGGTTCAATGAAAGCAAGTCATAGATCTAATCCCTAGTTATACTGTAAGCTTGATTCTCTCCTATGGTCATTGACCAGCTATGGCAAATTTGCCCCTGAGGAAGATTAAGTAGTATTACAAGTAGTTGGGTAAGTATAAATATTTTAGCCTCACCGGAAAATATATCCCAGTGATGAGTGGTAGGCCACTAGCATCATGTTTTGTTAAGGAAGTTCATAATCCAACAGAGAAGGGCAGTGGAGGTTGCTCTTTAGCCTACCTAGAAGTTAAGTGAGGTCATTGGCAATTATTTACATAAGGGGTTAGTTTTGCAATTGCATAGGTAATACCAAAGTAGCAGTCAGAATAAAGTAAATATTAAATTAGAAGTAGGAAGTTCCTTGTCGAATCCATTGGCAATGTGGGTCCTTATCATTGTCCAAAGTTTCTTCACAAAATTTCAAAATGAAATCCAAATAATTATTAACCTGTGAGCATGACTGGAGAAGAGCCATCAAGAAGAATCATTCGGCTCGGCACCTATAGCTCAACCGGCTAAGGCGCCAGCCACGTACACCTAAGGTGGCAGGTTCGAATCCCCAGCCCGGACCCGCCAAACAA
>NW_003852401.1:24192470-24210267 GCF_000181295.1 Otolemur garnettii
AAAAAAAAAAAGAAGAATCATTCACTACAGTGAACTCTAATTATATTTTCTTTTTTAGATATTCAATAGATTTTATTTTATTTTTATTTTGAGACAGAGTCTTAGTATGTTGCCCTCAGTAGAGTGCTATGGCATCACAGCTCACAGCAACCTCAAACTTCTGGGCTTAAGTGATTTTCTTGCCTTAGCCTCTCGAGTGGCTGGGACTACAGGTGCCCACCACAACACCTGGCTATTTTTTGTTATAATTGTCATTGTTGTTTAGCTGGCCCCAGGGTGGGTTCGAACCCACCAGCCTCTGTATATGTGGCTGGCGTCGTAACCACTGTGTTACAGGTACCAAGCCAGATTGTTTATTTTTAAAAATTTTAAAAATCTTTATTTTATTTCAGTGTATGACATGGGTGCACATATTTTGCTTACATAATTTGCATTTGTACATTTGAAGTCCGTGTTATAAGTGTGCTCTTCACCCAGAATATGTGCATTGCACCCATTAAGTGTGAGTTTACCCTACCCCTCCACCCACCTATCTCCTACTAAATTTCCATTGAGTTTTACTTCCATATGTGCACATAAGTGTTAATCAACTAGTTCCAATTTAGTATTGAGTACATGTGGTATTTCTTTTTCCATTCTTGGGAATCCTTCAAAATTAGAAGAATGTTCTCCAGTTCCACCCAAGTTCTTACAAAAGATATTCAATAGATATTTTTTTTTTTCCAGTTTTTGGCCAGAGCCAGGTTTGAACCTGCCACCCCTGGTATATGAGCCACAGGCACCGCCCTTCAATAGATTTCTTTAAGAAATTTTTTTGGGGGAAGTTTCATGTTCACAGAAAAATCGATGGAAGGCTCAGAGATTTCTGATATAGCCTTATCCTCACACGTGAGTAGTCTGTCCCATTATCAACATCCTCCACCACATTGTTCCAGCTGACGAGCCAACATTGACACACCATGATCACCCAAAGTCCATAGCGTTCACTATTGGTGTTCTGTGGGTTTGGACAAATGTATAATGTTATGTGTTCATCATTACAACATTATACAGAGTAGTTTCACTGCCTTAGCAACCCACCTATTCATCCTTCCCTCTCCCCTATTTCCAGGAAACCATTGATCTCATGGTTTCATCTTTTGCAGAATGTCATATAGTTGGAATCACATAGTATGTAGTCTATTCATATTGGTTTCTTCATGTAGTAATATGCATTTAAGTTTCCTCCGTGTAATTGCAAAGCTTGATACCTCATTTCTTCTTAGATAATTTCTTCTAAATAATATTCCATTGTCTGGATGTACCACAGTTTCTTTATCCATTCACCTACTGAAGGACATCTTGGTAACTTCCAATTTCTGGCAATTGTGAATAAAGGTGCTTTAACCACTTCTTTTCCTAGTTTCCTAAAGTGAAAACTTAGAAGATTGATTTTCTGTACTTTTCTAATACGTGCATGCCGTGCCATAAATTTCCTCCTCAAAACTATTTTCGCTGCATTTCCATAAATGATAAATTGTGCTTTCATTTTTATTCAGGTTAAAATATTTAAAATTTATCTTGTGATTACTTGTTTAATCCTAGTGTTATTTAGGAGTACGTTGTTTAATCTTCCAAGTGTTTGGGGATTATTCCAGCTATCCTCCAGCCATTGATTTCTGGTTTAATTTTCTTCTGGTCTGAGAAGAGACACTGCATGTCTTCTGTTCTTTTTCAATTTACTGAACTGTGTTTTACGGCCTAGAATGTGATCTATCTTGGTAAATGTTTCATGTGAGATTGGCAGGAGTTTACATTCTGCTGCTGCTGGCTGAAGTAGTCTATAGATGCCTGTTACATCCAGTTAGTTGATGTCATTGTTGAGTTCAGCTGTACCCTTACTGATGTTATTCCTGTTGGATCTATCCATTTTTGATATACGGGTATTGAAATTTTTAACTATAATAATAGATTTTTCTATTTCTCCTTGAAATTTTATCAGTTTTGCCTCATGTATTTTGATCCTTTGTTGTTAGGTGCTGCATTCATATAGAATTGTTAAGTCTTTTGGAGAACTGACCTCGTCTTCATTTTTAATGCCCTCTTCATCCTTCATTGCTTTCTTTGCTCTGCCGGAAATTGATCTAGCTAATATTGCTTTCTTTTGATTAATGTTAGCATGCTATGTCATTCTTCATCCATATACTTTTAATTTATATATATTTTTATCTAATTTTAAATTGCACATGAACTTTATGGCCACTCTGTATTTAAAATGGGTTTTTGG
Source organism: Otolemur garnettii (assembly GCF_000181295.1). Classification (NCBI taxonomy): domain Eukaryota; kingdom Metazoa; phylum Chordata; class Mammalia; order Primates; family Galagidae; genus Otolemur; species Otolemur garnettii. Next base: position 24,194,737 of record NW_003852401.1, read on the forward strand.
TAGATAAAATATGGTTGGGCCTTGTTTTCTGGTCCACTCTGATAATCCTTGTCTTTTATTTTTTATTTTATTCATTTATTTATTATTTATTTTTTTAGAGACAGAGTTTCACTTTATTGCCCTTGGTAGAGTGCTGGGCGTCACAGCTCACAGCGACCTCCTGCTCTTGGGCTTAGGTAATTCTCTTGCCTCAGCCTCCCAAGTAGCTGGGACTACAGGTGCCCACCACAATGCCTGACTATTTTTTGTTGCAGTTTGGCTGGGGCCGGGTTCGAACTTGCCACCCTTGGTATATGAGGCCGGCGCCCTCCTCACTGAGCCACAGAGTGCTATCCAATCCCTATCTTTTAATTGATCCATTTAGACCATGGACATGCAAAGCAATTACTAATAGATGCAAAAATATAGTGAGATAATTAGAATGAATAATATTTGATAGCACAACAAAGTGATATACTCAAACAATAATTTAGGCTGTACTTTAAAATAACTAAAAGAGTATCTGGAATATTCCTAACACAAAGAAATGATAAATGCCTGAGGTAATAGACACCCCAATTACCCTGATTGATTAATTCACATTGTATGCTTGTATCAAAACATTGCATGTACTTTATAAAGATATATGACTGTTATACACCCATAATAATTTTAAAAAATAGTAAAATCTCCCTAAACAAAAACCAGGTTGTTGATATACTTGGATTAACACCTATCATTTGTTGATATTTATTATTTTTCTCCTTTTTTTGTTCCTATTTTTATCTTCCATGCTTTTTCTGCCATTTGTGGGTTTTAGTTGACCATTTTAAATGATTTTACGTTTTCTTCTTTCTTAGCATAGCAGTTGCACTTATTTTTTTTTTTGGTTTGGTTTTTGTAATGATTGCTCCTAGAATTTGCAATATATATTAACAAATGGTCTAAGTTCACCTTCAAATAATACTATCCTGCTTAAAGGTAGTCTGAGTGAGTACCTGATAATAATACAGTAATCCTCCTTCCCCCCACCATGCATTGCATCTTTGGTGCCCTTCATTTCACTTACACTAAGCGTATGTATACATGTGTGTTGGTTTGTGTGTGTATAAACACACATTAGCATACATAACCAAATACATTGTGGCTGTTATTTTGAACACACTATTACCTGTTATCAATTCAAGATATGAAAAATAAGTTTTTCTTTTACCTTCACTTAATTGTTCTCTGATGTATTTCCTTTTTTATGTAGATCTAAATTTCTGAACTATATTAATTTCATTTTTTCAAAAGAAGTTATTTAATTTTTTTGAGGAAACTTCATACTGTTTTCCAAAATGGCTATAGTGATTTACCTTCCCACCAATGCGGTACACGAGTTCCCTTGAAAATAGAATTACTGGCTCGGTGCCTGTGGCTCAAGCGGCTAAGGCGCCAGCCACATACACCTAAGGTGGTGGGTTCGAATCCAGCCCAGGCCCACCAAACAACAATGATGGCTGCAACTAAAAAATGGCCAGGCGTTGTGGCGGGCGCCTGTGGTCCCAGCTACTTGGGAGGCTGAGGCAGGAGACTCGCTTGAGCCCAGGAGTTGGAGGTTGCTATGAGCTGTGATGCCATGGCACTCTACGCAGGGGGATAGCTTAAGGCTCCATCTCAAAAAAAAAAAAAAAAAAGAAAATAGAATTACTATATGATATAGTAATCTCACTTTGGGTATATACCCAAAGGAATTGAAATAGGTACATCTACCCCCATATTTATTTCAGTGTTATTCACAATAGGTAAGATATGGAGGCAACCCAAGTGTCCATCAACAGATGAATGGATTAAAGAATGTGGTATATATACATAATGGAATACTACAAGCCTTTAAAAAGAAGGAAATTCTGCCATTTGCAATAATATGGATGGAACTGGAGGACATTATGATAAGTGAAATAAGCCAAGCACAGAAAGACAAATAACTGTACACTCTCACTTACATGTGGAATATAAAACAGTTACTCTCGTAGAAACAGACAGTAAAAAAATGGTTTCCAGGGTGGTGCCTGTGGCTCAATGGGTAGGGCACCAGCCCCATATACTGAGGATGGCGGGTTCAAACCCGGCCCCGGCCAAACTGCAACAAAAAAATAGCCGGGCATTGTGTCAGGTTCCTGTAGTCCCAGCTGCTTGGAAGGCTAAGGCAAGAGAATCGCCTAAGCCCAGGAGTTGGAGGTTGCTGTGAGCACTGTGATGCCAGGGCAGTCTACTGAGGGTGATAAAGTGAGACTCTGTCTCTTTAAAAAAAAAAAAAAAATCGTTTCCAGAAGCTGAGGGAAGAGGGAGAGATTAGGAAGGGACAATGTTAATCAAAGGGGACAAACTCTGTTAGATTAGAAGAATAAATCTCTATTGCACTGCAGGGTGGCCAGAGTTAATAATAATGTATTGTGTATTTGAAATTGCAAAGCATATTTTTAACATTTTCACAAAGGACAAATTAATTAGCTTGATTGATTCTTCCTACAATGTGTACATAGATCAAAACATTACATTTTACTTCATAAATATGCACAAAAAAGACATTTTTAAAAATAATTAAAATTTTAAACAATCTACTTTGAACATTTCTTCCAAGACCAGTCCACTGGCAAGAGATTCCTTCAATTTTAGTTGGTTTGAGAAAGTATTTATATCTTCTTCACCTTTGAAGTATAATACTAAATTCTAGGTTGGTCTTTTTTCCCCTTAACACCTGAAATATTTCACTCTACTTTCTTCTTGCTTGTATGGTTTCTGAAGAGAAGTCAGATGTAATTCTTTTTTTTTTTTTATTAAATGATAGCTATGTACATTAATGCAATCATGGGGTACAGTGTGGTGTTTTCATATACAATTTGAAATTTTTCATCAAACTAGTTAACATAGCCTTCATGTCATTTTCTTAGTTATTGTGTTAAGACATTCATATTCTACTCTTAGAAAGATTCACTTGTACCCTTGTAAGATAAACCATGGAGGTGATCCCTCCAGTCACCCTCCCTCCACCCATCCCCTCCCCTTTCTTCCCCTCCCCCTATATTCTTAGGCTATCATCAGGTTATAGCTTTCATATGAAAGCTATAAATTAGTTTCATAATAGGGCTGTGTACATTAGATACTTTTTCTTCCATTCTTGTGATACTTTGCTAAGAAGAACATTTTCCAGCTCCATCCATGTAAACATGAAGGAGGTAAAGTCTCCATCTTTCTTTATGGCTGCATATTACATGGTGTACATATACCACAGTTTGTTGATCCATTTGTGGATCGATGAACACTTGGGCTTCTTCCATGACCTGGCAATTATGAATTGGGCTGCAATAAACATTCTGATACAAATATTTTTGTTGTAATGTGGTTTTTGGTCTTCTAGATATATACCTAATAAAGGAAATGCAGGATCAAATGGCAGGTCTACTTTTAGTTCTCTAAGTGTTCTCCAGACGTCTTTCCAAAAGGAACATATTAGTTTGCATTCCCACCAGCAGAGTAGAAGTGTTCCCTTTTCTCCACATCCACGCCAGCATCTCTGGTTTTGGGATTTTGTAATTCTTATCTTTGCATTCGTTATATAGAGAATGTCGTGTCCCAGCCCCAGCCCTGGTTCCTTTCAGAGTTTTTTCTTTATCTTTGTTTTCCTATAGTTTAAAATTGATATGCCCTCTTGGGGGTGGGACACAATTATAAGAGAGACTTTATCTAACAAAAGTAATCAATCAGTGTAACTTAATGCTTTGTACCCTCAATGAATCCCAAACAATAAAAAGGAAAAAAGTGATACACTTACTTACAATTTTTGTTTTTATTTTGCATTCATCCTACTTAGTGTTCTCTGAGTTTCACATATATGTGATCTCGTACTTGATAGTAATTTAGGGGAAATTTTCAATGATCATTGTTCCAAATACATTTCTTCTGTTCCTTCCTTGGTTGTCCAGCTGATTTTCTTTTTATGTGTATGTTCCACCTTTCATAGCTGCCCAGCATATCTTGGATATTCTGTTTTGATTTTGTTCTGTCATTTTCCTCTTTGCTTTTCAGATTCAGAGGTTTCTGTTGAGAGGCTCAGAGATTTCTTCTTCAGTTGTGTTTACTCATGAGCCCATCAAAGACATTCTTCATTTCTGTGGCAGTGATTTTGGTCTCCAACATCTCTGTTTCTGTCTTAGAACTTTCACCTTTCTGCTTATAGTGGTCATTCATTCTTACAGGCTATCTGCTTTATCTATGAGAGCTTTTAGCACATTAATAACAGTTGTTTCAAATACCTAGTCTGATAATTTTAACGTTCCTGCCATATCTGAGTCTGATTCTGATGCTTGTTCCATCTTATCAACTTGTGTTTTTTGCCTTTTAGTATGCCTTGTAATTTTTTTTTTTTCTAATAGCTGGAATGGCATCCTGGATACAATAAACTGCTATATATCAGCCTCTAGTACTGTGATGGGCAGCTGTCTGGGAAGAGGAAAATTGTCCAATCCTATGAGTATATCTTGGTCTTTTTTTTTAATTATTAGATCATAATTGTATACATTAATTCTATCATAGGATGCAGTGTGTTGCTTCCATATGCAGTTTGGAAAACTCTCATCCAACTGGCTAAAATAGCCATCATGTCTTTCTCATAATTATTGTGTTAAGACATTTATATTCAACCTTTAGACAAATTCACATGTACCCTAATAGGATAAATTATAGGTGTGATCCCCACAATATCATTCTCTTCACCTATCCTCCCCCTCCTCCTCCTCCCCTTTCCCCATAGTCTAGGGCTCCATTTGGGTTGTAGCTTTCCTAAGATAGCTATCAATTAGTTTCATCATAGTGTTGAGTACATTGGATACTTTTTCTTCCATTCTTGAGATACTTTGCTAAGGAACATATTTTCCAGCTCCATCCATGTAAACATGAAGGAGGCAAGGTCTCCATCTTTCTTTGTGGCTGTATGGTATTCCATGGTGTACATATACCACAATTTATTGATCCATTCATGGATCATTGGGCACTTGGGCTTCTTCCATGACCTAGTGGTTGTGAATTGGGCTGCAATGAACATTCTGGTACAGATATCTGTATTATAGCATATCTTGGTCTTTTAATGAGTCTGTGTCTCTAAACTGTGAACTTCACAATTTTTCCCTCCCCTCCCCTTAGGTGAGACAGGGTGGCTGAAGAGGGCTGAAGGGGGTATTTCCTTTCCCTTAGGTCAGTTAGGCTCTTTTATGCCCCAGCAGTCTCTGGTTAAATAGTTTCTCCTGATGGCAGGCCTTGCTAAAACAGAAGAAAATGCTATGAGTATTCCAAATAGTTTTTTTTCCCCTTCCTTTTGCTGCAAGTATGATGAGAATTTTCTCTGCCTACTAAAGTAAGGGGCACCCTGGGGAGTTGTTAACTCTCAGGCTCTTCCACACTGAGCCTCCAGCAATTTGTCAATTCCAGTTTAGGTCTCCTCCTCTGGCATGGTTGCCCTAGGTTTTTGTTCCTGAGTGCCTGTCTGTCTCTTCAGTTTAAGAGGCAGCAGTTTTCTCTGTGATCGCACTTCTCTTACAGATTTAAGAGTTGCCCAGAGATTCATTCCCCAGCTGTGTTGTTTGCTTATGAGCCTGTTACAGAAGTTTTTCAGTTGTTAGGAAGGAGTAGCAACTTCTAAGCTCCATATATGTGGAGATAGGGTCCAAAAGTCTCCAGTAGATTTTTAAAGAAGACAACGGATGGTTCTCACCCCAAATACTCCACAGTAAAATCTGCTCTTTTCTTTCTTCCCACACTTTTTTGGCATCCTCTCTTTGGCCTGTGAGAATTTTGGCAATGCTTCTTTGCTTAGTTCTTCCTTTCCTGTCTGTTTTATTCCTCTCATTCTCCTTCTTCCTAGAGATTTCCTACCTTTTCAGTTTACTCTCCCTCCATTAATTTTATCATTCTTTATTCCTGTTCTTGAAGACACCTTCCACACCCACTTTCACTTCTATCAAAATCCAGTAAAAATGAGCTAGCTATTCATGCCCATCTTTTCCTCTAGGTCAGAAAAGACTAGATAATGTATTATTGAAAAGAAGGTATAAAAGAAAGTATTTGTGGGTTTATAGTTCTTGCTTATCTTGCTTGGTTTATAAAAGAACATTTGTCTTTTCCTTATAGAAGAAATATCTGTCTATCATAGGAAGTTTGGCAAAAGAAAGAAACTGGATAAATGAAAACATAATTAAAATAATCCACTACTCACAGTTGACCACTGCTACCGTGTTCCTTTTCTATTTTTAAAAAACATTTATTAATATACGCACACAGTTCATCTACTAAAAAGTTATAGCATATGAATAGTCCATACAAAAAGCATTTACTAGATACAATGCCAAGCATTTTTTTTTTTTTTGGCAGTTTTTGGCTGGGGCTGGATTTGAACCTGCCACCTCCGGCATATGGGACTGGTGCCCTACCCCTTTGAGCCACAGGTGCCACCTCAATGCCAAGCATTTTAAGTATATTATTTCATTTAATCATAACATGATGTGGTATGATCTATATTATTCCCATGCTAGAGGTGATGAAATAGGGCCCAGAGAATGAAGTTAATTGACCACGGTAAGTAAAGATAAAAACTAGATCAGACAAGAGGCCACAGTATTAATTCTATGCTAATTTTGTCATCATCTTGTTTTATGAATATTGGATTCTACTGCTTAAATTGAATAGATTAGTGATTAGAGAATTAATTTTTAAAAACCTAATAAGTTTTTATCTTTTGAACAAACAATGTATATTAATTATGATTCAGAATATTTAAATTTCTTAAGAGAGTGCCTTTCTTGCCTTCATTGAGTGGAGCACAGAATTATCTCCCATGTTAAACACTGAAAACTGAACTTTGTTCTTGCCATTGTCCTTGTTTTTTATTTCTTCTCTACTATTCAAAAAAAAAAAAAAAAAGAAAAGGGAATTCTGGGAAGATGGCCGACTGGTAGCAACCCTCAGCAGAGGCTCCTGAGCAAAGGAAGAAAAACTGGACAGATTGGACTCTATGAAGCCAAAGGTGGGGAGCTGAGCCAAGAAAGAAGTTAGGCAAGCTGTAACTCCAAGGAAGAGCATTCAAGAAAACAAACTATAGGTACAAAGCCTATCGACTAGAGGACAGAAGACCTGTCCCCCAAGTAGGAGGCCTGCCGCAGGCTATCTGTGAAGGAGCAGGGAACAAAAGACTGCTCATTCTACCTCGCTGGAGAGAGCTGCTAAACTCCAGGTCTCTTTCTCCAAGGAGGTCCCACTTATGAACCTAGACACCACCCCTCCAGGCATAAAATTGAACAGATATTTTCCCCCACAAGTCCAAACTCCCAGTCCACCCTTTCCCCCTCACATGGCAGTCTGATGTTCTCCCCCTGCAGGGCACAGAGTGTTTGATCTTGTCCTGAGAGATCTGGGCATAGTGTGGACTGCCAGCCATCAGGGTGGGATCTGTCACTAACACAGAAGAAAGGGACACTTGGTGGGAGGAGGAGCAGTCCCCTGGTTAAACATGACTTTGCTGGCCAGTGGTAGTGTTGACCCTTGGTTTGGGCTGTGTCTGGTGTCTGACTCCAACTGGTCTGGCAAGCAGAGGCTAGCTGAGTGTGAATTGATACCCATGGGCGGGTACATGGCCCATGGCTCCAACAGAGCCTATGAGCAGAGAAGCAGACCACATTGTGGACTGATTCTGGTGGGTGGGAGTGTGGATCTCTGGCTCCAATTGTGCTGTTGGATACCCTTGAATCCCTCTCTTTTGAGCAGGATTTGCACTACCTGAGACAATTTAATTGGAACCTGTGTCTGGGGCTGTCCACTTGGGAGGTTGACCTTTGAAGTTCTGTAGTGGAAAAGAACTGAAGGGTGGGGACTAGGCATTGCAGCTGTTTGTATCTCTTCATAGTCAAGTTTTAAACCTAATACTATGGTTTCTTAGGATAGGGTAGATGTAGGCTGATATCAAAACAGAGCTAGCTTGCACTGTCTCTCCAAGTAGGTCCTCAAAGTTTCAGGCCAAAACTCTGAAAGGGGCCTTTGTAAGATTGTAGGATATAAGCCACAATTACAAAGCCTAGTGCTTTGATAAGGGGCTATCTCTACTACCTGGGAACCCCAATTCAATCTCACCCTACCAGTTTTAGTAACCAAACGGTGGAAAATAAACATGGTACAGACCCAACAGAAGAACTTGGGCAACATGAATAACTGGAGTAGATCACCCCCCCCACCCCAAATGATGAGATACAACTGAAGATGCCATGCATAGACAAATGGCAGCAATGCCAGAAATAGAATTCAGAATGTGGATAGCAAATAAGATAAATAGAATGGAAGAAAAGATAGAAATTGAATTCCAAAGAGTAGTTCTAAAGTTGTCTCAAGAAATTAATGAATTCAAAACCCAAGTCACCAAAGATATGGACATAATGAGAAAAGAGATAGCAGAGCTCGAGGAAACAAAAAAGTTAGTTGAGGAGCTCCAAAATACAGTAGAATCCCTTAGTAATAGAGTTGACCAGGCAGAAGAAAGGATCTCTGAAACTGAAGACAAAGCTTTTGAACATTCCCAAATACTCAAAGAGGCAGACAAATGGAGAGAAAAAACTAATCATTCCCTGAGAGAGTTGTGGGATCACTCCAAAAGATCAAACATTCGTCTTATAGGAATTCTTGAAGGAGAAGAGGATGGTCCTAAAGGTACAGATGTTCTACTCCAAGAGATTGTGGAGGAGAATTTCCCACGCATTGCAAGAGATTCAGAACTTCAGGTAGCAGACAATACTTACAAGTTAGTAGCTTTTATATATGCCAACAATAGTCAAGCTGAAAAAACAATCAAGGACTCTATTCATTTTGCAGTAGTGTTAAAGAAGATGAAATATCTGGGAGTTTACCTAACAAAGAACATGAAAGATCTCTATAAAGAAAACTATGAAACTCTGAGAAAAGAAATAGCTGAAGATATTAATAAAAATATACCAGATTCATGGCTGGGAAGAATCAACATTGTTAAAATGTTGATACTACCCAAAGCAATCTACAGATTTAATGCAATCCCTATTAAAGCACCATTGTCATACTTGAAAACTTGAAAAAATAGTACTTTGTTTTATATGGAATCAGGAAAAAAACCTCAAATAGCAAATACATTACTTAGGAATAAGAACAAATCAGGAGGTATCACATTACCAGACTTCAGGATATACTATAAATCTATAGTGATCAAAACAGCATGGTACTGGCAAAAAAACAGAGCAGTAGATTTATGGAACAGAATAGAGAACCAAAAGATGAACCCAGCTACTTAATCATCATTTGCTCTTCGACAAGCCTATCAAAAATATTCACTGAGGAAAAGACTCCCTATTTAACAAATGGTGCTGGGTGAACTGGCTGGTGACCTGTAGAAGACTGAAACTGGACCCCCACCTTTCACTATTAATAAGAATTGATTTTCATTGGATAAAAGATTTAAACTTAAGACATGAAACTATAAAAATACTAGAATACAAGTATTTTTAATACTAGAGTGCAGGGAAAACACTTGAAGAAATTGGCCTGGGAGAATATTTTATGAGGAGGACCCCCCCCACCCCGGGCAATTGACGCAACACCAAAAATATATTACTGGGATCTGATTAAACTAAAAAGCTTTTGTACAGCCAAGAGCACAGTAAGTAAAGCAAACATACAGCCCTCAGAATGGGAAAAGAATTTTTCAGGTTCTGCTTCCAACAAAGGTTTGATACGTAGAATCCACAGAGAATTCAAACTAATCAATAAGAAAAGAATAAATAACCCCATTTCTATGTGGGCAAGAGACTTGAACAGAAACTTCTCTGATGAAGACAGGCACATGGCCTATAGACACATGAAAAAATTCTCATCATCCTTAATCATTAGTGAAATGCAAATGAAAACCACTTTGAGATATCATCTAACTCCAGTAAGATTAGCCCACACCACAAAATCCCAAAATAACACATGTTGGCGTGGATGCAGAGAGAAGGGAATGCTTCTACACTGCTGGTGGGAATGCAAGCTAATATGGCCTTTTGGGAAAGAAGTTTGGAGAACACTCAAGGCACTAAAAGTAGACCTGCCATTTGATCCTGCAATTTCTCTACTAGGTATATAACCAGATGATCAAAAATTATTTTACAACAAAGACATTTGCATCAGAATGTTTATTGCGGCCCAATTCATAATAGCCAAAACATGGAAACAGTCCAAATGCCCATTGACCCATGAATGGATTAACAAATTGTGGTATATGTATAACATGGAATACTATGCAGCCATAAAAAGATGGAGACTTCACATCTTTTATGTTTACCTGGATGGAGCTAGAACATATTCTTCTTAGTAAAGTATCACAAGAATGGGAAAAAAAGGATCCAATGTACTCAATACTACTATGAAATCAATATATAATCCCCTACACACTCATATGAATGGCAAAACATAACTATAGTCCAGAAAGTAGAAGGGAAGAGGAGAGAGATGGGAAGGAAGAAGGGGTATGGGAGGAGGGAGGGTATCTGAGGGGTCCTCACCTAATGTGCATGATGCAATGGTACATTTCAAAACTATTAAGAAATGAGTATAATTGTGATGGATGTGTTACATAGTTCAATGTAAGCATTTCACATTGTATATCGAAGCAGTACCCTGAAACCCATAAATGCATCAATGTACAAAGTTATTATTTAATGAAAATAATAATAAAAAGAGAAGAAAAAACTGAGAAAGGGGGAGAGGGAGGAGGAGAAATCATCTCATGAACCTACAAAGGATTCACATTCAAATTTGGCCTTTACTAGTAGACTGATCGTTATACTGTAATGGATACTAAATTCATTGCCTTCTTTCTCATTCTACTCTCTTAATTTTTCCCCAGTGGTATCAGTTATGAAATGGGCTGAAGTTAAAGTTCTTGGTCCATTTAGCAATGTCTGAGAAAATTATGATTTCCCTTATAATACAGGGAGGATTAACTGTATATAAACATTTTATTGTTTATTCTGAATGTCACGTACTATGTATTATCAGTAGATAGTAAATATTTTGCTTATTATCTTAATAAAGATAAGATTAGAGTGGCTTATATCTTTTATAATAATATCCTACCAGAATGTTACTGGAAGTTATTGTGACAGCCTGGATGGAACTGGAAACCATTCCTCTACATGAAACATCACAATGATGGAGAAATGAACATGTACTCAATACCAAACTGGAACTAATCCATCAACACTTAAATGCATATATGGAAGTAAATCTCAATGAAAATCAAACTGGGGTGAGGGAGGAGGAGGAGATGGGTAAATTCACACCTATCAGGAACAGTACTATCTAGGTAAAGGGCACACTTGATAACTTTGACTCATTCTGTACAAAAACAAAGTTTGTAAACAAAACATGTGTACTCTTTAATATTCTGGAAAATAAATCACTCACACAATAAAAGAAGTTCGACCACATGCCTATCTAATGTGTAAGAAAATGTTCGTCTGTAATCATTATTTATGTGTACTTTAAAAAAAAAATTGACACAGAATCTGATACTGTTGTCAAGGCTAGAGTGCAGTGGTGTCAGCCTAGTTCACAGCAATCTCAAACTCCTGGCTCCAGAGATCTTCCTGCCTCAGATTCCAAAGTAGCTGGGACTACAAACACCTACCACATCGCCCAGCTAATTTTTCTATTTTTGGTAGAGATGAGGTCTTGCTCTTATTCAGGCTGTTCTGAATTTCCTGAGCTCCAGGGACCCTCCTGCCTTGGACTCACAGAGTTCTAGGATTGCAGATGTGAGCCCCTGCACCTGGCCACATGTGTACTTTTATAATCTGCTTTACCATGTAATGTTTTAGTGACTTACACATTTTAAAGAGCTGCATAATTCTTGATATCTTAGGTAAGTACGTATCGTTTATAAGTATATAACTTGTATCCTTCTTGTGGACCAGCTGCATGGGGAATTGTTCCAGCACTTCTTCACACTATTGTGATTTGTTTCCTAGATTTCCTAAAACGTTAACGGTGCTGCTTTTTACTAAGATACCAGAAGAAATAAGGATCCAAAAGGGTATTCTTGCAGAACCTGATTTCAAATGCTGAATAGTGAGTTTAATAAGTGTAAGATTTTATGCTGGAAGGGATCTGAAATATAAAGTAAGATTACTCATTTCAACTCCTTCATTTTATCGATGAGGCAACTAAGATTGTGGTTTGCCCTAGGTCACCAGCTAGAAGTGAAGTGTCCTACTGAGCAATGGCAAAGTCTTCTGCAGTATATTAAAATAGGAGGCATTTATTTACTATATTATTCCTCATAGTTTTTGTATTTAGAGAAACTACCTAGAAGATTGAACACTTCTTTACGTCCATGGTCTCTGAAACAGTTTCCCCTCCTCTCTACCACCTTCCAGAACTTTTGCAACCAGGGGTCTGTAAGACCACCCAATGGTCAAAAAAAAATTTTTTTTTTTTTTTTTGGCCAGGGCTGGGTTTGAACCCGCCACCTCCAGCATATGGGGCCAGTGCCCTACTCCTTTGAGCCACAGGAGCCGCCACAATGGTCAAAATTTTGAGCTACTTATAGACTTTCAAAACATTATAAGAATAGTACAGAGAGTCCCAGCATACCCCACTGTTAACATCTTACCTACCATAATGTATCAGCCAGGAAATTAATACTGATCCAGTGCCATAAACTGCAGGCTCCATTGGAACTTTACTTTCAAGCTTCCCACTCATGTCTCTTTGTTCTTGTTGTTGTTCCCAATATGCCATTCAAGATTCCACATTGCGTTTCTCTCCAGTCTCCCGTCATCTGCGACAGCTCCTCACTCTTTCCTTGTGTCTTGTGACTTTTATACCCTGAATAGTACTGATCCATTATTTTGCTGCACATTTGCCCAGACAGGCCTATCTGGAATCTCCCCAAGATCGGACTGAGATTATGCATCTCTGTCCAGAACACCACCGTCACGGTGCCTCATCTTTCTAGCTGCGTCAAATCATGGCATTGATGAAGTCAACATGTATTGGTGATGTTGGTGTGGGTCGCCTGGCCAAGCAGGTGGCCACCAGACTTTTCCACTATGAAGTTATTTTCTTTACGGCCAAAGATGAAACAGTTTAAGCAACAAAATATATAATGGTAGTACTGGATTGTTGCCCATAAAATAATATAAATATTCATGAGTTGGTAGTAATATAAACAATTGGTTAAATAGCTATAGTCAATTCTTATTATTCATACTAGTTATGTTTTATAAAGTCACTGTTGGTGGCACCTGTAGCTCAGTTGGTAGGGCACCAGCCACATACACCGGGACTGGCGGGTTCAAACCTGGCCTGGATCAACTAGAACAGCAATGACAACTGCAACAAAAAAATGACCAGGCCTTGTGATGAGCGCCTGTAGTCTCAGTTACTTGGGAGGCTGAGGCAAGAGAATCGCTTGGGCCCAAGAGTTTGAGGTTGCTGTGAGCTGTGATGCCACAGCTCTCTCTACCCAGGTGACAGCTTGAGACTCTGTCTCAAAAAATAAAAAAATAAAGTCACTGTGAACAATGGATTAGTAGATACTAAACCATTCCTTCTAGAGGAAATACAGGTTGGGTTTCTGTGAGCCACTGGTCAACCAATCAAGGCATAATCTTGTTTAATGTGTATCTCTGTTTAAAACCCTTATTTAGGCTCAGCACCTATAGCTCAACCGGCTAAGGCACCAGCCATGTACACCTAAGGTGGCGGGTTCAAATCCCCAGCCTGGACCCGCCAAACAACAATGACGGCTGCAACCAAAAAATAGCCGGGCGTTGTAGCGGGCGCCTGTGGTCCCAGCTACTTGGGAGGCGGAGGCAGGAGACTCGCTTGAGCCCAGGAGTTGGAGGTTGCTGTGAGCTGTAATGCTACGACACTCTACCCAGGGGGACAGCTTGAGGCTCTGTCTCAAAAAAAAAAACAAAAACAAAAACAAATAAAACCCTTATTTAGTAGATTCTGTTGATTCATTACCATTGGACTCACAGTCACGGTGCCGTAACTCAGGCCTGACTGCAGCTTTTCTAATAGCATTTTCTCTGTAAGGCACATCATGGCTTTTTGGAGTTTGAGAACACTAGACAGCACCTCAGCATGAGGCTTGGAAACAGTTTAAACAGCAAAATGACTAACAAAAAGCACAAAAACAGGAAAAATACGGCACCGGTCAGCCACGGTGGCTCATGCCTGCAATCCTAGTACTCTGTTAGGCTGAGGTGGGTGGATCACCTGAGCTCAGGAGATTGAGACCAGCCTGAGTAAGAGCAAGACCCCATCTCTATTAAATATAAGAAAACTAGCTGGGCCTCGTGGCGGGCACCTGTAGTTCCAGCTACTCGGGAGGCTGAGGCAAGAGAATCACTTGAGCCCAGAAGATTGAGGTTGGTGAGCTTTGACACCACCTCTACCCAGTGTAACAGAGTGAGACTCTGTCTCAAAAAAAAAAAAAAAAAAAAAAAAATGGCACTAACTAGACTGCAAAAGGGCACTTTTTCACAGGATAAGAGCTGAAACAAGAAGATAGCGTCACCTTGTTTAAACTCAGCTGGGAACATGCGCACTGGGAACTCAAATTGTTCTGTGCATGTCTGTGAATGATCAACAAAAGCCCATGAACATTGATTTGGGGGTCACAAATAAATTTTAGCAAGTAGGTGAATTCTCAGATATGTAATCCATGAAAATGAAGATTTATTGTATATGGAGAAGTGGCAGCTTTTTTTTGTTTGTTTTTATAGTAGGATTCCAATTAATAAATGTGAAAAGAACTAGAGACGTAGAAAATTGACACCAGGCAACCTCCACACTGGTAATTGATGCAGATGATGAAAACTAAACATAGTGGGCAAAGGCTTGGGAAACAGAGAAATGTGCATAGTCTAAGGAGACCAGATGTCCCGCTTTTGGCGGGACAATCCCAATTTTTAACAATTTGTCTTGTGTCCTGTGGTGTTTTAAAAAAGTCCTGAGTTTTGGAAAGAATGCACGACAAGCTAGGGAACGCGGGAGAACAGGAAGGGAATATACGGTTTTTGGCTGCCCTGTGGCCATTTTGCCAGGATATGCGTTTTATATTATTTTTGTTAATTTTATAATGTTAAACTTTAATAATAACAAATAATTGTTGAGAACTGATTATCAAGAACTGCTTATCAAAGTTTGCATTGTTGTCAGGCCCCACCTCCCAGGCCTCACCACCCCCAATGGTGTCCCACTTTACCAATGTTAAAATCTGGTCACCTTAGCATAGTCTCACGTTTCTCCCTCTAAGATATTTGTTGACTACAGGGATAAAATATAGCAAATTTATATTTACTTTAAATTTAGTACTGTACAATTTTTCTTAGTATTTATAAGATATTGACTAAAAATACAGATAAATAGGTATAATGTGCTCAAGTTCTTGCCAATAAGGGGCCTCCATAATTTTTATTACATTTCTGATCTTTTTTTTTTTTTTTTTTT
>NW_003852401.1:24210364-24241802 GCF_000181295.1 Otolemur garnettii
GCCTCCCAAGTAGCTGGGACCACAGGCGCCCGCCACAACACCCAGATATTTTTTGGTTGCAGCCGTCATTGTTGTTTGGTGGGCCCTGGCTGGATTCGAACCTGCCACCTTGGGTGTACGTGGCTGGCGCCTTAGCCACTTGAGCCGCAGGCGCGGAGCCTGCATTTCTGATCTTAATAATCAGCTAGTGTTCAGTTAAAGCTGTTTATATACAATGAGTCAAAAGTCAAAGGTAGACTTAGGATTTTTAAGGACCACTGGCTCTGTGAAATCCTCCCAGGTGGAGGTAAGCATGGTTCTTTGGCATTCCCCTATGCCTATTTGAAGAGACTATTATTTTTATATCTCCAGTGACAAACACATTGACTCACACATAGTGAGTACTCAATACACACGACATCGGGTGCGCTCAGGTTGATATGGCCATAGACAAGGGTATGCAGTACATAGTAAGGAGTGATATAGGATGGAACAGGACAGGATCCAAGATAAATACCCTGAGTATGTTGGGCAAACCCTGTTCATAGTTTTTCACACTTGAGTTTTTGTTCTTACCATATTTCTGGGTGCTATGTTTATCTCCTGCCTATAATGAAAACAAGCATGTCCTTTGTTTGTGGTATTTAAAGGCACATGGAAATGAAGACAGGCCTTTTTAAGTACATTGTGGTTCAGGGGATTTTCTTATTCCACATGTCTTAGTTCAGATGTGACCTTAACTGCTTCATTCCCATGCCTGCCTGTATCCTAGTAATGGTGGTACTGTTGTCACTCCCGGCAAAACAGATTTGTGGCTGCATTAGAGATTTTATGAAACAGCTTGTCTGAGAAAGCTCCCAGTGCCAAGGTTGGTTGTGAGCATTCGTGTTGCAGGTTGACCCCAATGTATTAGTCAGGGTATCTCACTGGGGTAGCAAACAATTCCCAAATTCCAGAGGTCTAACATCATACCCATTTTCTTGCTCATGAAATAGTCCTGGGCAGGTGTTTTCACCTGGGTAGTGTTTCAGGCACTCAAGCTTCTTCTATCTAGTGGCTCTACCTGCTGCCAGGTGCTCAGAGTCCTCTCCCTTCAGCTGGTAGACTTCCTGGGCCAGGTCCAGAAGTGGTTTTTTGCCGCTGCTCACGTTCCCTTGTATATAAACGGATCACATTTTCACACCAGTAGGCAAGGCATACTAGGAACTGCTGTCCAACTTTATGTGCCCAAGAGACAAAAGAAGGCATTGTGTGGTATAGAGCTAACCAGTCCCTGTCTCTCCAAGTTGGCCCGGCATCTGTCCTCTGATTCTCATGTCAGCTGTTCTTCTTATTCTTCTTCATTGTATTCATTCATCCCAAGTCATCAGTAATATAAGGCGCTCCCACAAAAGCCAGCTGATGGGACTTGTAAAGAAAAATCAGGTGCAGGCACACTCTGGTATTTAGTTAGACCTTGTTTGTCACAGTATTCAAAAGTCACAAAATACTTATTGTTAATTCTATCATCCAAACAGAAAATAATATGATTGCATGACTCCTATTCCACAAAATATTTCGAGATACTTAGGTATCTGAGTTTTTTTCCCAGTAATTATCAATATTTGTGGCTCATTCAGTTATTTACATTTTGTCTTTTTATAATCTTGCTGGAAACAAGCAGAGGCAGATATCTAAGATTTAAATAAAATGTGTAAAGAAAAAATGTTATAGTTTCTCCTTAAATTTACTTTTCCTTGAAAATTTAGAAAAGGGTATTTAGTCCTATTAGAAAACTGGAGAATTTAGAACCACAGCTGTAGTCTCCACTTATCTATAGACATGGTACTCCTTTATCTTAGTGTATAAGTGATTCAAAGTTAGGAAATTTATTTAACAAAATATTTTTTCTACCTCCCCCAAACTCTATCCTTATTCACCTAACTCACCAAATCTTCTTTTACAAAAATTATTTGTGTAAATTTTAAATCTCCTTATTTATAGAAAAGGTTGAAAATACAGGTAAGTGAAAAGACAAAAATTAGAAATGTTTATTATCCTGCTTCCCAAAGATAAAATCCTGTTAAGATGATAAATGCATTTTTAATCTTGTGTGTGTGTGTATGTGTGTGTGACTATAGTATATGCAACCTTTTATAACAATGGGATCCTTTTAAGCATACAATCATAAACTTAAAAAATCTATTTGCTAACATATTAACTTTTATATTGGCCATCTTTTTACTAGAATTTCATTTTGAGCATAGTAAGAGTAAATAAATCAATAGATTAAAAGGCAGGACTGCAAGAAATTGACATTTGCATATAACATGGGATAATAGAGAGGAAATAATATAAAATTGAAGAGAATAGCTGAGGGCATTTTGGTGAGTCAGTCCTCAGAACTGGGTTTAAATACAAAGTCAACATAATAATCATTATCATGTAGATTATTTTGTCTCTCTCTCTCTCTTTTTTTTTTTTTGGCCAGGGCTGGGTTTGAACCTACCACCTCCGGTATATGGGTTCGGCACCCTACTCCTTGAGCCACAGGCGCCACCCCATGTAGAATATTTTGTGTGAACAAAATAGTTTTACTTGGGTCAATAGTTTCAGATACTTCCTTGTAAAATAAAGACAGTACCCATATATCCCATTTTTACAACTTAACTAACTGTAATCCTCATGCCCTAGGTATTTTTTTTTGGCCAGGGCTGGGTTTGAAGCTGCCACCTCCAGCATATGGGGCCGGCGCCCTACTCCTTTGAGCCATGGGCACGGCCCTGCCCTAGGTTTTCTAATTTGTGAATGGGCACAATACTAGCATCTGCCACATAGGACTGTAGTGCAAATTAAATGGGTCAGTACATATAAAGTGCCTGGTATATAGTAAGTGCTTGATAACTATTAACTATTATGAAACTATATGAATTAAAAACAGTAGATAGTATTCTTTCTTTATAAGTAGGATTTAAATCAGTTGTTCTCAACCAGGAGCAATTTTCTGCCCCTCCCCCAGGGGCTATTTGGCATTGTCAGAAGAGATATTTTTGGTTGTCCCAGTTGGTGATGGGGAGTTGCTACTGGCACCTCCCCAGTAGAGGCCAGGGGCACTGCTGAACATCCTGCAATGCAAGGACAGCTCTCCCCCAAACACAGAATTATCCTGCTCTGATTACCATGAGTGCTGAGGTTGAGAGCCCCTGCTTTAAACATGTATTCTGTTGCTGTCATTGATGGAGGAAGGAATTGCCATGAAAGTCACATGCTTAGGAAGTAACCGCTCTGATCACCAATCTCCATGTCTTAGAAAGAAGTGAAGAGTACCCAACTGACCTGGGTTTTGTAGAAATTAAATGAAAGATTAAATTTATCGATTTTATAATCTTATACACTATGCAAGTACGTAGTTCTAAATCTGTTTTCTGCAATCTTTTTCATTTTTTTCATTATTGCACCACTAAGAAAACTTTTTAGACTTTTTAAAAAAATTGTGTCCTCCTCCCATGAAATTTTAATATCATGGCTATGCTGCATATCTGTTTGTGCAGTTGGAGAGGGTGAGGTTTGGAGGGCCACAAATCATTGTGAAAGCTAGGATTTTTTTTTTTTTTTTTTTTTTTGCCTTCCAAAAAAACAGTTTTTGCCCCTTTGAGAAAATACTGTTACCACTGAGAATGCATATTCTAAATAAAAAGGAGTGAATTCTAAAAGTAAAAAGTGTTTTTTTAATGCTGTTTAACTTACTCATTAAGTTAAAAGTAGCTTAAAATCCCCTGTCCTGGATTTGGGATCCTATTGAGACGCAATAGAAAACAAAAATGATGCTAATGACTTAAGGGGCTCCAGGCATTTACAATGGACAGCAATGCTCACACAGAGGAAGGGAGATCTAGTGAATTCTAAAAATGCAAAAATAAAATCTGGGAAAGGCCAAAAATTGAAAGGGAGACGAAAGCTTTCTGGAGAGGGAGCTAATCTGAATGTAAGCTTATCATATAAAGGAAACATGAAAGCAGAGTCGGAGGGGATAGAAGATGGAAGGGCAATTGTGCCGGGTAAGGAAGCTGAAGGAAATAATAATGAACTTTTCTTTTTTGTAGGTCAAAGTCACTAGATTCACTAGGTATCTTTTTTTTTTTTTTTGCTTTGTTTGAAAAGGAAAGATTAAACACAAGTAAATCTGCACAGTGAGAAGCGTGTCATACGTTGGAGAAAATTAGAAAGATACAGCCTGCAGGCTAACTACCTGGTAATCAAGTGCGGTCTGGAGGGGATCTTTGTGTTGTCTGGCCCTTTGTATCTATTTCCTTTGTTCCTGCCTCCCCCATGTCCTCAGCTGAAGGCGCCTCCCTGAATTTTCATTCTCATCTATTATCCCATCTACCCACGCGCTCCTTGTCAGCTTAACCCTCCAACCTCTTAGCAGTTCTTGTGGGTTCCTACTTTTTTACCTTTGCTCGTAACCAACACCTGTATGTGGATCACCTTCTTAGGGCTTCATTTTCTATCTTTACACTCTTTGTTCCATAATTAATTAATTCAAATTTCCTGTTCACAGCAGGCGCTACATTCCTTGAAGGTGGAATTCTTTATGCTTATGTTTTTATCAAGGAGCCACATTTGGCTCTAGACCTTGGCTGGTGCTTAACACACGTTCAGTGGAGCAAAAGAGGTATTGTTTTCCTCCTTGTCCTTGTGGAGAGCAGCCAACTTCGTAACAATTCTCCCTTCTCTGGCTAGTTCTTCCTTGAACTCTCACGTCTGTTCACTCCAGTTGCAGTTGACCAGAGCTAGTCTAAATCCCCATCCTGGAGACACTGAGAACTCAGGGTTACGGCTAACCCCCGGGCACATAAACACAGGAGTTGTTACAGTGCTGTCTTGTGGATTGAGACTGGAGAAAGCTGGCCTTCTAAGATGACGCTGTAGTCACTATACAGAGAAGAGCAGAGAGAATGCGGGAGAGAATCCTGAGGGATTCTGGGCTATTCCTAAGTCTGGCTCGCATTTCTGCATTTGACGCCATGAGACGGCCTTATACTCTTATGATAAAGTTCCTTTAGGTCAAGTTGATTTCAGTGATTTGTAACTGAATGTTCCATCATTACAGCCGAACTTTCAGGTTTCCTATTTCAGAAAAATGGTAAGAGGCAGAAAAAATATGTAAGGGAGAGAGTCCAAATTTACTTTCAGAATAACAAATAGGAATCAATTGGGAATCTTACGGTATTGAAGTAGATTTGGGAGGGTGGGCGGAATGATGCTGAGGGGCTCTGTGCACTGTTGGCTTTAAAGTAATAAGGGGCTTTTCCTTTGAGAGGAAGTAGGAGCATGAAGAAAGCAAAATAACGCAGGTGCCTGAAAACCACAGACCACAGCCCAGGACAAAGCCCAGCAGGAAATAGTTCAAGTCGGACATGCCAGAAACCTGGGAGTCCTTCCTCAGCGCTGCCCGAGTGTCAGCCCTCTCTCCCAGCCTGTGGCTGGGTCCATGTGTTTCCCCGCTACTGGCTCTTCCTCCCATCTCCATCACCCTGATCTAAGCGACCATTGCTTCTCATAACTGGCCGTGGCCTTGCAGAAGTAGGCTGTTGGCCTCTGCTCTTGCCAGTGATCTTCTAAAATTCCTAACTGATCGTGTCACCCTTTCCAGGTAAAGCTTACAGTGGCTTCCTTCCTTCTTCCTCAGCAGGCCAGCCAAAGGGCAGCCCTTTCCCACCTGTCCAGTCTCAGGACTGCCCCCCTCCTCTCCTTGTGTATTTCCTGACATGGCTCCTTCTCCAGCCTGGCCTGGCCAGGCTCCCTCTGCCATGGGGCTTCTGCACACATCGTCCCTTTCCTGAAATATTTTTACCTGCCTCCTTTCCGCAGCTTTCCTCGGCCTCGCAGACTGGCCCCGTACCTCTTGGCACAGCATTCGGCACCCATCCTTTTGACATTCACTGTTGTAGCAGCTTTACTTTTTCTCCCCTGCCCCTCATTCTTTGGTTGTCTCTCTGTTCTTCAGACCAGTGTTTCTCAACCTTTCTTATCTCATGGCACACCTGAAACTATAGTTCAATTTCTGTGGCACAGGTATAGTTGATCAGAAAAAAAAAAAAGCATAAAGAATATATGTACTGTGTTTTAAACTTCTTTTGAAAATAATTTAATAAATGTTCTTTAAAAATTTTTGTGGCACCCAGAAGATCCTCTCACAGCACAGCAGTGTGACGCGGCCCACGGGTTCAAAATCACTGTTTCTGGACTTGTAAGCTCCACTGGGCAGGAAATCTCCGCTTTATTTAGTCATAAATCTCTGTTATTTTAGTCATAGCACCTAACAGAAGGCCTAATAGGCCATCAGCAGATGTTTGTGGGATGAATAAATGTGTGGAAAGGTAAAAGAAGTAAAAAAGCAAGCAAACTAACTGAAAATAGGCAGCTTCCACCTTCCAGGCATTTTTTTCAAAGATTGGGTGTGTAATTCAGCTGTCTGTAGCTCATGGTTTCTCTTAAGTACCAGGCTCTTCATAAACAGTACTACTAATAATACTAAAACCCATTTACAAATGGGGTATAAGGCTCGGTGCCTGTAGCTCAGTGAATAGGGTGCTAGCTACATACACAGGAGCTGGCAGGTTCGAACCCAGCCCAGGCTGCCAAACAGCAATGACAACTACAACCACCACCACAACAAAATGGCTGAGTGTTGTGGCGGGCACCTGTAGTCCCAGTTACTTGGGAGGCTGAGGCAAGAGAATTGCTTAAGACCAAGAGTTTGAGGTTGCTGTCAGCTACGATGCTACAGCACTGTATTGAGGGTAACATAGTGAGATTTCTGTCTTAAAAAAAAAAAATAAGGTTATAAGATTATCAGTAAATAAAACATAGTTTTAGTAGTACTCCTAGGCCATCCCACGAAGATGCATTTTTAACCCATTTTATTTCTATTTTTTCCTTTTTTTAACAGAGCAATAATAATAATAATGCAAAGAAAGTAACATGCACGTTGTCAAATAAGAGTATGTCTATTACAGAATTCTTTGACTCTGAGGTTCAGTATGGAGTCATCAGTTAACTTCTTATTATTTTTTTCCAAAGTCTCAAAAAATAGATAACTAATATCTATAAATAAAAATAAAAGATAATTTCAAAAAAAATACAGATTTCAAAAAAGACATGTTTTTAACCCACATTATCTCTATTTTTTATCTCTAAAATAGTAGTTTTAACCTCTAAAATCTACTAAGCCCTTGTGAGCCCCGAGAAGGACTTGGAGGCTTCTAATTAATACTAGCACCCCGTGGAAGAAGGCTCTCAGGGGCATGTCCTAAGGTCTACAGTTCTGGTTATGAGCAGGGATGGGGCTAAGTGAAGTTTCATTTCAACAGAAAGTCTGAACCAATCTGAGCAGCCTTGTTAGCAGAAGGAAATGATTCATTTTTCCCAATTATCATTCATAAGATGATTATTATGAGCAAGTTGTCTGATAAATCCACAGCCACAGGGGAGGGATTTTTTTTTTTTTTTTTTTTTTTTTTGAGACAGACTCTTACTATGTTGTCCTGGGTACAGTGCTGTGGTGTCATAGCTCACAGCAACCTCAAACTTTTGGGCTTGAGTAATCCTCTTGCCTCAGCCTCCCAAGTAGCTAGTGCTACAGGTGTATGCCACAATACCAGGCTAGTTTTTCTATTTTTAGTAGGGATGGAGTCTCACTCTTGCTCAGACTGGCCTCAAAGTCCTGAGTTCAAACAATCCTCCCATCTCAGTCTCTCAGAGTTCTAGGCTTACAGGTGTGAGCCACAGCGCCGCCCAGGGGAGGGCTTTAATTTGTGACAAGGAAAGTGTCTTACCGGTTAAGGTGGAGAAACATCTCTTTACCTATATAGGTTTATGATAGAAGATAGACTCTATGGGTACTTACTGACTTGAATGGAAGGGTCTTTCCAATGTAGAGAGCTATGCTTTAGAAATGAAACTCTTCATCTGTGGTGGGTAATTTTTGGAGAAAGAAATCTCGTTAATATTTTTCTCAAACATCTGCATCTCTGGTTTTGATTTTTTTTTTTTAACTGACAAGATCCCTCTCTCTCTTTCAGGCCCCCTGGTTGGTACAAAAGACCATCCTATGAACCCCAGAGGGTAACTGAAAGCGAAGAAATGACACCAGCACTTAGCCAAAGCACACCTCAAAGGGGCAAGGAGGAACAGAAATCTCAACCAGCAGGGCAAGAGATCAGCCACGTGCAGACAGCTGGCAGCATGAGAAATGTTTAATTGCTTGTCATGTTATTAGCACATGGAGCTTGTGAAGCACATAGCCCCAACTTAAAGTCTTGTGTTATAATTTTCAGATGGTGCATCAGGTATACCAGCCATGCAACTAAACTAAACTACATTGCTTTTTTCTAAATATTATGTACTTCGGTGATTAGAAGCTTGGGGATCCTTTTGCTGAAATTATTTTCTTTTTGAGACACAGTCTTACTCTGTTGCCCTCGGTAAGGTGTCACGGTGTGATAGCTCCCAGCAACCTCAAACTCTTGGGCTCAAGTGATCCTCTTACCTCAGCCTCCCATGTAGCTGGGACTACAGGCACCCACCACAATGCCTGGCTACTTTTTCTATTCTAAGTAGAGATGGGGTCTCACTTCTTTTTTATTTTTATTTTTTACATATACAGGTGTTTATTTGGTTTCTACTTTTTGCCTTCACGAAATTAAAAAGGCTTAAAATTTAATACTAATAGCAATGTTTAAGATAAGGACTAGAAACAAAAACCTCATAAAGAATGAACAAAGATAAATACATTCAGAAAAGAAATCAGATGATCACTGCATCGAAATATTAAGCAATAATAGTAATGCCAAGAAAGTAACATTCACATTGTCAAGTAACAGGGGGGTCTCACTTTTGCTTAGGCTGGTCTCAAACTCCTGAGCTCAAGCAATCCTCCTGCCTCAGCCTCCCAGAGTGCCAGGATTACAGGCCCAGCCACTATACCTGGATTCTACTGAATTTCTTAAAGAAACCTCCAGAGAATCAACAGTAACTTTAAGGCTGAGGCAGCTTTCAAGAGGCAAGATTCATCATCTGAGTTATTAGGGTCACCTTGAGATTTAACCTCTGGGCCAGCTTAGAGTTGGTCGCCTGGAACTGAAATGCAGAAACACAAGAACAGGGAGGAGTAATTACCATGAAGGAAGGAATGGACTAACATCCCTCTTTGCCTAAGAGATGAAGTATATTGAAAGGAGTGGAGAGAACACTGTGGCTGGATGATATTTTTAATAACTGATTTTCCCCTTCTGGCAGCTCCAGGTGCCTCTGTCTCTCTCCCCCTAACCGCGTTTAGGCATGGTTTATTGTTATCAGGATGAGAGTAGCTTCACCAGAGGACAGAAAAAGAAGGTTTCATTTTCATAAATCAAGACCCCGAGAGTATAGAAACCCTAACCTGAGTTGGAGAAGGGTGTCGAGCCCCTGGTCCCACCTGAAGTTTTCTAGGTGCTCCCCTGGGGCACTGAGGAGGAGCAATGACAACTACCACAACAACAACAACAAAATGACTGGGTGTTGTGGCAGGTGCCTGTAGTCCCAGCTACTTGGGAGGCTGAAGCAGGAGAATGGCTTAAGCCCAAGAGTTTGAAGTTGCTGTGAGCTGTGATGCCATAGCACTTTATTGAGGGTGACATAGTGAGGCTTTGTCTCAAAAAGAAAAAAAAATAGGAGTATAAGGTTATCAGTAAATAAAATATAAATCGTTTTAATAGTATTCCTAGGCCAGCCCACAAAGACATGTTTTTAACTCATATTGTCTCTAAAATAGTAGTTTTAACCTCTAATTTCTACTAAGCCTCTGTGAGCCCAGAAAGAACTTGGGGGATATGGAGGGAGAGAGGCTTCCAATTAATACTAGCTCTGTGAGCTGTGGAGGAAGCCTCTCAGAGGCATGTCCTAAGGTCTGCAGTTCTGGTTGTGAGCAGGGATGGGGCCAAGTGTCGGCAGTGGAGGGAGCCTTGGGCACCACTGGGTGGAGCAAATTGCTCCTGACCCATGACCCCTTATTCACTCAGGTGCTGTGGCTGGCCGGGGTCAGTTCCTTTTCCTTCTCCTGTCCTTATGTCCCTTTAAAAGTATGTGAGCTTAAGTAGAAAACACAACCTACCCTGCTGCAGGAAGACCTTTTGTTTTAGAGGTAGTTGTACTATGGTGCAGGGATTTCTGTGTAAACATTCCAGGCCAAGAGGAAGCAGAAGAAAGAAGGTTCCAAGGGCAGAAGGATTGGTACAGAAGCCCTCCGGGAGCCACAGCGTGAAGGCCCTTTGTGGAGGTGATGAGCCACCCCGAGCACGGGAGAGAAGGGTGGCTGGCCCTTGGGGAGTAAAAAGGAAGGAAGGGAGGAAAGAGAGAAAGCAGGCCACTTGCCTGAGTGAGGGACACGAACAATTCCGCTTTTAATGACCCAGTTTTCTGACAAATACTCCCAGAACGTTCCCAGTCAGTAGAAAGGCCAGTTGCTTCAGGTAAGTAAACCTTACTGCAGAATTTCAGTTTTCTCTTAGAAAGAATAGTCTGGCTATAAAGTTAAATAAAATCTAAAATCTAGAACATATGAAATTATGTAAACAATCCCATGCCCCCGCCTTTTCATGAAATGAGAGAGTATGCCGTGCTCTGGCAAAACTCCTTTCTTGTTAAAATTCCAGGAAAGAGTAAAATGCTTGCGATAAAAAGAGCAAATCCTATCGTTTTGCTCCTGACCTTAAGTTGGTATAAGCAACCTGCTAACACTTCGGAGTGTGACCTGTTTATTACATTTTAAAGTGAAACTGAGTATGAGGTCATTTTTGTTTGGATACTTGGATTCTTTAGGAAAATGCAACGTTCAGGCATAAGGCAAGAAAGATCTCAGAAAGCAGCTTCTGCTCTGTCCCCTGGGTTCTGGCCCCCACACCCTGGAACATATACGAGTATATTCCGGGATTCTGAGCACTAGGCCAGTGTTTCTGCACTTGAATATTCTTATATTTTTCTTGTAGGCATACCTATAAAGTTAACAGAACTCTGTTATTTTTGGAGGCATTGTTATAACATTATTTCCATCATGCTAATTTTACTCTAAAAGTGATCACCTTTGTATATCATAATTCAGACAAGAAAATTAAGTGAAAAAAAATCGAACAAAGAGAATTGCTTGAAGTTAAATATAGAATTCTTTCCAAGAGTTTTGCAAATACCATCCATGCAGTAAGAAGCATCGGAGTTCTGATGAGAACTCATTTGGGGAAGAATTCATCTCTACCTTCCCTTCCACTCAGGAGGGGGCCCCTCACTGTGGATGCTGGATTTAACCAGTGAACCGAATACTTGAAACCAACTTGCTGGTCTGAGAAGAGGTTATTGATTCTCACAGCATGTATATACTTGGAAAATTTCATTGTTTAACTCTACATGGATGATTTTTGCCTCACAGTAAGTCAGGCAGACCGATCGAGATTTATAGACTCTCCTTGCTTAAATAAATTTTTCAGAGGAGGTGAAAAGTGTTTAACAGATCTGGGTGTTGCCTTGAGTGAAAAATACTGTATTTGCTTCTCAGAAAAAATCTGGTTAGGCAAGGAATTTTTGTTTTAAGCATGTGCTTTATTTTGAGGATGGATGTTGGGAGAGAAATGTCTATGCATACTGTATCAAAGCAATAATGGTGGTAAAGGGTAAAACATCAAATCTTGTGCATTTGGATTTTTGGTTTTTCACTAAATAATAAAAATTCAACTGAATAAGTAATGTTCAAATCTGTGGTGGGTGAAAGTGAACAAAAATTCAGCACATTTGAGGTCAATATCCCTTCTGGGCATTGTTTAAGAATATATGTAAGGTGGCAAAAGCACGTTTCCCTTCATATTTTGGAAATGTGGGTCCTACTTCACTCTGAGTCCTCATCTCTCCACTTTTTCTCTGTGAACATTGCTATTGGCCCAGGGAAGTTTCATTTCAGCAGAAATTCTGACACTTTGAACCAATTTGAGCAGCCTTGTTAGCAGAAGGAAATGATTCATTTTTCCCAATCATCATTCATAAGATGATTATTATGAGCAAGTTGTCTGATAAATCCACAGCCACAGGGGAGGGATTTTTTTTTTTTTTTTGAGACAGAGTCTTACTATGTTGTCCTGGGTACAGTGCTGTGGTGTCATAGCTCACAGCAACCTCAAACTTTTGGGCTTGAGTAATCCTCTTGCCTCAGCCTCCTGAGTAGCTAAGGCTACAGGTGTATGCCACAATACCAGGCTAGTTTTTCTATTTTTAGTAGGGATGGAGTCTCACTCTTGCTCAGGCTGGCCTCAAAGTCCTGAGCTCAAACAATCCTCCCATCTCAGTCTCTCAGAGTTCTAGGCTTACAGGTGTGAGCCACAGCGCCGCCCAGGGGAGGGCTTTAATTTGTGACAAGGGAAGTGTCTTACTGGTTAAGGTGGAGAAATATCTCTGCTCCTTACCTGTGTAGGTTTATAATGGAAGATAGACTCTATGGATACTTATTGACTTGAATGGAAGGGTCTTTCTAATGTAGAGAGCTATGCTTTAGAAATGAAACTCTTCATCTGGGATGGGTAATTTTTGGAAAAAGAAATCTAGTTAATATTTTTCTCAAATGTCTGCATCTTTGGCATTGATTTTTTTTTAATTGACAGGACCCCTCTCTCTCTTTCAGGCCCCCTGGTTGGTACAAAAGACCATCCTATGAACCACAGAGGATAATTAAAAGCAAAGAAATGACACCAGCACTTAACTAAAGCACACCTCAAAGGGGCAAGGAGGAACAGAAATCTCAACCAGCAGGGCAAGAGAACAGCCACGGGTGGACAGCTGGCAGCATGAGAAATGTTTAATTGCTTGTCATGTTATTAGCACGTGGAGCCTGTGACACACATAGCCCCAACTTAAGGTCTTTTTTTTTTTTGGCCGGGGCTGGATTTGAACCTGCCACCTTTGGCATATGGGACCAGTACCCTACCCTTTTGAGCCACAAGCACCACCTCCAACTTAAGGTCTTGTATTATAATTTTCAGATGGTACAGCAGGTATACCAGCCATGCAACTAAACTAAATACATTGGTTTTTTCTAAATATCATGTACTTTAGTGATTAGAAGCTTGGGGATCCTTTTGCTGAAATTATTTTCTTTTTGAGACACAGTCTTACTCTGTTGCCCTCGGTAAAGTGTCACGGTGTGATAGCTCCCAGCAACCTCAAACTCTTGGGCTTAAGTGATCCTCTTACCTCAGCCTCCCACGTAGCTGGGACTACAGGCACCCACCACAATGCCTGGCTACTTTTTCTATTCTAAGTAGAGATGGGGTCTCACTTCTTTTTTATTTTTATTTTTTACATATACAGGTGTTTATTTGGTTTCTACTTTTTGCCTTCACGAAATTAAAAAGGCTTAAAATTTAATAACAATGTTTAAGATAAGGACTAGAAACAAAAACCTCATAAAGACTGAACAAAGATAAATACATTCAGAAAAGAAATCAGATGATCACTGCATTGAAATATTAAGCAAAAATAATAATGCCAAGAAAGTAACATTCACATTGTCAAATAAGAGAGGGGTCTCACTTTTGCTTAGGCTGGTCTCAAACTCCTGAGCTCAAGCAATCCTCCTGCCTCAGCCTCCCAGAGTGCCAGGATTACAGGCCCCAGCCACTATACCTGGATTCTACTGAATTTCTTAAAGAAACCTCCAGAGAGTCAACAATAACTTTAAGGCTGAGGCAGCTTTCAAGAGGTAAGATTCATCATCTGAGTTGTTAGGGTCACCTTGAGATTTAACCTCTGGGCCAGCTTAGAGTTGGTCGCCTGGAACTGAAATGCAGAAACACAAGAACAGGGAGGAGTAATTACCATGACTAAGGAGGGACTAATATCCCTCCTTGCTCAAGAGATGAAGTACTTGGAAAGGGGTGGGAGAACACTGCGGGTGGATAATATTTTTAATAACTGATTTTCCCCCCTCTGGCAGCTCCAGGTGCCTCTGTCTCTCCCCCTAACCTCATTTACACATCATTTATTGTTAACAGGATGAGAGTAGTTTCACCAGAGGGTAGAAAAAGAGGGTTTCATTTTCATAAATCAAGACCCTGAGAGTACTTGGCATAGAAACCCTAACCTAAGTTGAAGAGGGGTATCTAGCCCCTGGTCCCACCTGAAGTTTTCTAGGTGCTCCCCTGGGGCAGTGAGGAGGAGGCCGGAGCTAGGGAGGGAAGAAGGACTGTTAGGTGCCTGTTAGGAGCTGAGGACGAGCAGAAGGAAGGAGGAGGAGAGGGAAGCAGAGAGCTCTTAGACACTGGCAACCTCTCTTTCCTCTGACCCCTAGAAAAGGAAAGTGGCAGGTGACAGAAAGCGAAGATGGATTGGGGTTGCTGTCATTTTCCAGCACGGCCCAAGGAGAATACAAAACCTCAGAACAGAAATGGCTGAGTGGTGTCCAGGGGACAGGTGATCTGAGCCAGCTTCAAAGAGGTGAGTCACCCCAACACAGCTCACACGTGTTAGAAGGATTCTTCTGTGCTCAAAAGTGCCACCACAGTAGTAACAAAAAACCATGGGATTTCCTGGTGCTCCCATGGCCCGAAAGCAGCGTAATAACATCTCCTATGCCAACAAGGGGCTTGGCAGCAGCTGACAAAAGGTGCGCCACACTGGAGGAGTCTTGTTCTGGGGACCAGCTGGACAGCAAAGACCCACTAGGAACAAGCACATCTCGGCCAAGATTGGTGCAGAGATAGCGTCACACAGAGAGTGTGATCCCTTGCTGTCCTGGTACAATAGAAGCCCCCTGGAGCCCAGTGAAAAGAGCAAGGGTGCAGAATTGAGTGAAATTAAAGTTCGGCACTGAAGATAGGCTTGGAAGGATAAGTCATTATGGAAAAAAAATACATTTCTTATATAATTAACTGTATTGACTGACATCTCAACCCCCAAATAAAACCATTCACTCAATCAATAAATAAGTTCAGAAAAACCCAGGCATATCTGACAAAACCACTTAGCTCTTTCCCTCTGGAATTTAGGAGAATTTTATGTCCTAACACAAATGCTGATCATTGCTATGAGCTAGATTGCATGCAGTCTCTCAGGTTCACGCGTGTAGCTCAGTCAGTGTTGCTTACTAAGTGCCAACTACACGCAGTTCCTGGGTTATGAATCAGATAGGTTCTGTAGGTTTGTTCTTTAGTTGAATTTGTAGGTAAGTTGGAATGGGTACACTTATCTATTTAGTACCTGTAATAGGCTTTGTTTGTGTGACTCATATCTCAGTTGGATATTTGTAACTTGGGGACTTTAATAGCCTCTGTTCATAAGTGCAAGTTATATATAAGTTGGATGTTCGTAACTCAGAGACTACCGGTATGTGGCTGACATTGTCCTAGGAACTTTCACCATTTTCAGTCCCTTAGTCCTTGAAATGACATCTGGGAGAGTAGGTATCATTCCCATTTTGCTGGTAAGTAAATTAAAGCTCAACAGAGTGAAATCCGAGAGAATCCTAATAGATAGTGAGCATTTCCTGCATGAAGGTTGTGTCCCCATGTGGGGAGATAATGTCCTGCTCCTTTTTCCCTTCTCCTAGCAGTCCCTTGCTTTCCTTTGTGCCTTCTTTACACTGTCCCACCCAGTGCTACTACTTTGGATACTGGTTCTCTTCCCTTTTTTTGACATCTCCCCCAGTTTCCAAGGCACAATTCAAATGTCACTTGTTCCCAGACACTCTGAAAGATCTCAGCTGTTAGTAACTTATCCACCTTCCTTTTCTTTAGAGCCTCACGTGTTTATTATAGCTCTTTATCAACATTAGTATTGCAGGATTTTGGTCACGGCAGTGTCAGATGCCGGGTTGGAAACCCCAGAAGAGTTCCATCTCATGCGTCCCCAGCACCCGCCATGCATTCAGCATCCTGGGCTATGGGTGTTTTGGTGCCTGATATATAATAAAGCCTTAACACCTATTTGTCAAACTCAATTAAAATTCTGTAATACATAGTGAAACATGAAACAGATGCTTGAAAGAATGTTTAACTGTCTGTGTCTTTGAGTCCCTTACTTTTCTTCTTTTTCCCTTATTTTAAATTATTTTCAAACATACAAAAATAGTTTAAAGAATTATTTGGTGAGCATTGTGTAACCACAACCACCTTCTGTCTACTTCATAGGTAGTGGTGGGGATTAAATAAGATAATGTATATTATATATACACATAGTATGTGTTCAATACAGGACAGCAAGACAAGAAGGATAACTTAACTATTTATTTCAGCTATAGTTTTGATTTGCAGTGACTTGTATTTCTGGTGCTCTCTCTTCTAGCCTCTTCATTAGGCCTGGAAAGAAAAGAAATTCACAGGAGACAATCAGTCTTGCTTAGCTCTTCCTTGGTTATGAGCAACAGGTGCCTGGATATGAGGTAAGGAAGAAGTGATCTGGGTTTTGGTGTGGATACTGCATTCTCAATTCCCTGGAGCAATTCAAAGTCCAAAGAGCTAACAACAGAATCACCAATTATCTACTTTTACCCAGACATGGCTGATCTTAATGCTTATCTAAAATTTAGAACCTTTGTGAAAGAGGGAGATGATTAAGAGAGAATGTCAGAGCTCTACCACAGCCCTAAAAACCAAGCCCTGAGCACTTTGCTGCAGGGATGTGCATATTTTCTGAGTGTGAGCTCTCATTTTTCCCACTCTCCACTCTTAGGGGTATAGAACATCCTCAATTCATAGAACTATCTTTTAATTATTTTCCAGCTCAGCTTGCCCCTGAAATAGCCCTGGAAAGCTATGGCTAGAGAATGAAGGAGGGGATCACTTTCTCTGTGGCCTCAGATCAGGCAGTATTTGGGACATTGGAATGTTGGAAAAGGAAGATCTCATCCTTTATTTTCTGCCTGTGCTTTCATCAGTCATCACAATGCCCTTCACAACCCTTAGTTGAATCATGGGGAGTACACGTGGTTATGAATCTCATGGTGTGAGCATCATGCATTCATGATGTCAATATTCATGGTGTGAATAT
The DNA here is from genome assembly GCF_000181295.1 of Otolemur garnettii. Lineage (NCBI taxonomy): Eukaryota > Metazoa > Chordata > Mammalia > Primates > Galagidae > Otolemur > Otolemur garnettii. The sequence goes on from NW_003852401.1 coordinate 24,227,387, forward strand.
TTATGGTGTGAATATCATGGTTTGAATAAAATTGTGTGGCCCATCCATATGAATTGTTTTCTGCAGCACACTCAGAATTGAGACTTCTTAATTTCAAATTTGTGTTAGTGTGTACCAATGCAGTCCCTAGATGAATTGGGAAATGTGTGATATCCTTCATTTCTTGACAGTTTTGCAACTTATATGACATGTTACATTAATCTGTGTAACTTTTTGAAAAACACAAGTGCCTGCTTCCCCCTCCCCAAGCCCCACTCCTCATCCTGGGACTCAGAGTCAGTGGGTCTTGAGATAGCCCACTGGAATCAACATTTTAAAAATCTCTGTGAATTATTCTACTTCACCCCCATGGCTAAGAACTGCCTCTTTAATGTAAAGCTGTATAGCTCTTCTTAATAAAAACAGTGAGAGATGAAGTGTGTCTTCATCTGAGATGCAAAATCTTCTACTGACCCTTTCATTTTTGCTTTATTTTCTATCAGTTGATGGCTATAAAATGGAAAACTGGCTGAAATGGTGAGATTACAAATATTTTCAAAGTTGAATTGATTGGGTGTAAGACATACAGAAAACCCAGGAAGGCACTTGAAGAGACTCTCAGCTAACGTAAAGAAGATCTAGTAAAGGTTATCCCAGCCAGATATGAACACACTATAGGATTAGTACGGAAGGGTCTAACCTAAAACAAGAAGACAGACAAACAAGAGGAGTTATTGTGTCTTATCAATTCTAATACATAAGTATTTTGTAGTTTAACATCCTAGGTATCAGTTGGGCTGATACTATTGGGACATATTGTCATTGCCCACGCAGCAAAAATTTTGTTGTTTTTCACAATGGCATAACTAGACACTTCAACTCCTCAGAGTTTCCATCAACAAACTATTAAAAAATAAATAAATCCGGGTTGTTGTTGGAGAACATATAACTGTTTTCTTCTGGTTAAATCAAAAAAGTAACACCATCAGAGCTTTTAGATTGTTAGTTGCTTGGAAGAAAATTCAAAGATAATTGTAGAGTGTGCTTTTTAAATAAGCACTGCACTCTCAGGCCTTCTGATGACATAGATATCCCAGTATCTGTGAAAAGTGGAAACAAATATGTCAATTGTGAGTTGAGAAGTGATCAGGAAAGTTGCACTCTAAGTATGAAAAAGTTTAAGGCGTAGGTAATTGGCGGCATCTTTTTCTCTTTTAATGGCTCGTAATAAAAGGAGAACATTGAAGCAGATCTGAACTCCAAAATGTCCCCTGAAAAAGGTATTTGTGAAATTGTAGAGGGTACCCAGTGAATCACAGTCCTGTGACTAATTTCTATAAAGGCCAGCAGGTATCAGATGTAAAGAAAGAGAGAAGAACCAACATATATTTAAACAATAATAACCTTTAAAAAGAAAAATGGCTAGGTTCCATTAAGAAGTAATTATTTGTTTTTATTGGAATGTTTTAGAGAATTGTTTAGTTATGTGAACAGGAACTGATGGATGTACCCAGGTAGACTTTCAAAAAATCTTTCATAGGATCCTTCCTGGGGACAATTAGAACAACACAACAAAATCACCATTGAATTAGGTTTGAGTGGAGGCCATTTGGAGGTTTGGTGTCTATTAAGAACTCCAAAATTGTTTTATAGGATGGTAATATCTAGAGTTGGAGGTAAGCTTTTCATTCCCTTCCTCTTGAGCTGGACTGCTCCTGAGAAGGAGCATTTTCTCTATACTTAGAAACCTTGTTGTAGAATCCCTCAAGACCTGTAATTCACAAGTTTCATTCCTCTTCTCCATGCTTCCTTTGAATAGCTTGAAAAGCTTTCTTATAAGCCCTCGCCTGCTCCTCTCCAGGCTAAACATCCCTTCCAAGGTTTCTCACAATCTGCTTCTTTCAGGCCCTTCTCTTCCTTAAGTCTTTCCTCCAAATATCCTCCAATTTTTTGGCATCCTTTATAACTAGCTAACAAAGGTCCAATTTGTTCAGGAGTCTTAGTTATGCCTAGTTCCATGCTTAATTACCAACAGCACCCTTTTCATTCTCAAAGTGTCCTGATTAGAACAATATCTTATGTGGTCAGCCTACTTACAACCAAATGAGATGTAGTACCTAAGGGTGGCCCAGCAAACATAAGGGCAGGGCTTTCACCAACCTAAGTCTCGATTCTCTCCAAGTGCAGTCAAACAGTTGCATTAGGGACTTGGGCCACATATGACACCATTGTTTCATGTTAAGCTTCTGGCCAACTGTACCCGATCCCATGAAACCACATCTTCTCTAGGTCTTTCTCTTGCTGGTGGTTCTTTAGCATCTGTTCCTACAAAATTTCATGGTGTTAGGATCCAAAATGCTGGCTTCCCTTCCCACCTCCTATTACCAGAATATATAATCTTGTTTGTCTCTATCATTATCCAAATTCTTGAATGAAAATATCACATGATACAATCTTGAAGCATTTTGCCTCTTTTCCAGGTTTTCCCCATTCACATCTTGGGAGTCGTTTAGCATCATAAACTCAATCATAGCACCGTTTACTGCTGGCCTTACACAAAAATATCTGGGAGAACTTAACAAATGCCTTTCAGGACTTCAGATGTAGAATGCCTTTCCCTAATCTATGCATCCAGATCCTGGACCTAAATAAATAAACATATAAATAAAGCAAAAAAAAAAAGATGACAAAAAAAAAGAAAAAAGAAATTAAAACAGAAACTGAGCAAAGTCTGATATGACTCTGCAGTGAGTGCACATCTCTTTTTTTAGCCCCCTACGGGGCTTGGGAAATGTAACACCTGACATGCAGAGTGGGTCAGTGATCAATGAATATTTGTTGATCTAAGCACAATTTTTTTCATTGAAAAAAGAGCAGAAGATCTTGCTTATGGCTCTTGCTGTGAAAGAAGCTTATTTCTTTACACCTGTCAAGGACATCTGCTTGGGGAAGTCCCCCACACAGCATAGGTCCACACCAGAGTATAAATTGACTATTCACTAATCATGTAAATATTATTGCTGAAACGAAAACATGATTGAGGCTGGAAGTGTGAACTGAATGCAGAAAGTGCCAACTCTTTAATGTAAGCAATTAATTAGGCATCGTCTTTAAGCCTGGTGATAGGTCCCAGGGTGTTAATCAAATCAAATATCACCAGCTGCTGAGAGAACAAGCTCTTTCAGGAAGTGTCCCCCATACCGCGGGGAAGAGAGAGATGGCGAGGAAATGGATTTTCTGAGGCTCCAATGGCTAAGGACACCTAAAGAGGAACTGTGGGAAACTGTTATGTTGGCAGATCAAATACTGTCAAGTTGGCTGAAATGGTGTAAAAAGTCTAGATTTGGGTGCCATACAGAACGCGGCTCAACTCCTGATTTGACTTTTTCTAGCCTTGGAAAGTCATGGGATCTATCTGAGCCTTAGTTTCTTTAGCTTTAAAACAGGGATGACAACACCTATCTTACAGTGGTTTGTAAGGATAAGGGACTACGTGGCAGCAACCAGCGCGGAGCACAGCCTTTGGGAAGGATTCTATATGGTGGTAGGAAGGGAAAGGAGGGTTGTTAATGATTGGGTTCTGGTCTCCACTCTGCTGCTGCTTGTCCGCTTTAACCTTGGGCCGACCCTTGAACTTTAGAGCTTGCTCTTCCCTATCTCTGAAAAGTCAGAAGTGGACTATGATTCTTCAGGGCTGACTGCCCAGCATCCTGTGATGGGGATGAATTTGGGCAATTTTGTGATAAGTGGAGTAAAACATGGGTGAAGTCCACCTATATGTGGGAGGGACATAAAACAAGGGCGACATCTCGCAGGGAGTTTTATTTTTCCCACCCCAAACCTATCCTCCCCTGGGCAGTTTGGAGGCCACCTCAGGCCATGAGGCCATCATGTCCTGTCCTCACCACCACACCTGGCTGGCTGTCATCACAGATGAACAGGTGGCCTGAGCAAACATGGTCCAGGTAGAACATTTGTTCAGGGCAGGGGACACTCAGCATCATGGCAGGGTGCCTTGAAGGAAATAATAAATTTTGAAAGGGAGAAAGGGCCTGCCATGAACTATTTGAAATATTTAAAATAACATTTATTTTTTTTTATTTCAGATTTGTACACAGTTGATTCAGAGAGCTATGGACATGTAATAGCTTAAGGCCACTGCCATAAATGGTCTTTGTATGTCCTTCCAGGTGTTTATATATATATAACAGAAATGACTTCACACCATCACCCTATTTCATAGCCTACTTTCATGGATCTTTTTTTCTTCCTTCCTCAATAACGCAATTTAAGTCCTGGTGGTTTCAAATAATGGTAACGCCTTCATTATTCAGCAGAGGTCGCCAGAATGAGACCCTTGCACCTAGGGGCAAATGCAAGGGATGTTAGAGAACAACAAGAAAATCTTACAATTTATATTTATATTTTTGCCTCTTCTTTTTAAAAAAGATTCTGTGTGTATGTGTGTGTGTGTGTGTATTTCATGACATATAAAAGTATGTTTGCAGGTAGAGAGTCCAGAGCTGGGCCAGTGGTTCAAAGAACTAAAGCTTTTTCTGACCTTCCGCTCTCCCACCCTAGAGCACAGCCTCAGCCTCAGGCTTCAAGACCACCATTGTGTGTCTGGATCTTAGATTCACATTTTAGTGAGGAATGATGGGAAAAAGTGAAGGGCAAATGGTTTTCTCCTAGTGGCTTTTGTATTTTAGTCTTTCCTTCTCATTGGTCTAATCCAGGGAAGAAGGGAAATTGAAACATTTTAGCTTTTCAGTCTCTGTGGCAAAGGGAGGCAAGGACATAGGGACTTGTGACTTGTTTGGGGTAGACAATCCATAGGTTTGCCACAGTCCTTGCCCCAGAAGGATGCATGCACTTTCTCATACCCACCTCATACCCAACTGCTAGGCAATGTCAGCACTTTTTCTTCTGAAGTAGGGGCAGAGGAGAAGCTGCTCCATAGAGCAAATCGAGACCCACCACTGGAATGTGTTCAGCCTAAAGCCAGGGGGCATGAGAGGAGCCACGGGGGGAGGGAGAGGGAAGAGAACAAGAAATTGTACAAATAGGAAAGGCAGATAGAGAAAGCAGAGTGGGTATGTGGGTTTAAAGGTTATAAGTAGCAGATTTTGAAATAATAGTAAAAAAGAAATATGAGTTCTGACAATTAAGTTCACAAATTTGCCAACATGCACTTAAAAACAACTCAGTAAGGTTCAGTCCATCCATCCTTCCTTCCTTCCTTTTGAGATGGAGTCTCACTCTGTTGCCTTCAGTAGAGTGCTATAGCATCACAGCTCACAGCAACCTCAAACACTTGGGCTCAAAGATTTTCTGTTGCCTCAACCTCCCTGATAGCTGGGGCTACAGGTGCCTCCTACAGCACCCAGCTATTTTTTAGAGATAGAGTCTCACTCTTGAGCTCAAGCAATCCACCTGCCTCAGTCATCCAGAGTCCTAGGATTACAGGTGTGAACCACCATGCCCGGCCTCATTAAGGTTTAATAACCTTTGTATATTAATGTCTCACAGTTGTGTTCATGTTGATGTGTGTGTTTCTTGCTAAGTGACATTCATTATTGTTGTATGTTTTTGTGTGCTGTCATGTGAATGTCAGAGCTGGAATTAGAGCAACAAACAACATTAAATTTCTTGTTAAACTTGACAAGAATAAAAGTGAAATCAGGGATATGTTCAAGTTTATGAGGATATTGCCATGAAGAAAACAGCAGTGTACAAATGGATTAAACATTTTTCAGAGGGGAAAGTGTCACTGATGAAGAGAGGTCCAGGCAGCCAGTAATAAGTGGAGCTGATGGAAACATTTCAAATATTTGTCCAGTTGTATGTCAAAATCATCAGCTAACTATGAGACACATAGCAGACCGAGTAAACCAACAGAGAAACAGGAAATCTTAACTGAAAATCTTGGGCAACGACTCATAGCTCTTGCATCATAACAATGCACCGACTCACATGGCATTGTCTGTGAGGGAGTTTTTATTCAGTAAACAAATAACTGTATTGGAACAACCTCTCTACTTACCTGATCTAGTCCCCAGTGACTTTTTTCTTTACCCAAAAATGAAAGAAATATTGAGGGGAAGACATTTTGATGACATTAAGGACATCAAAGATAATATGATGGCCATTCCAGAAAAAGAGTTCCAAAATTGCTTTGAAGAGTAGACTAGGCACTAGCATCAGTAGATAGCTTCCCAAGGGGAGTACCTCGAAGGTGACCTAGTGATATTCAGCAACGAGGTATGTAGCACTTAGTATTTTTTCTAGGGTGAGTTTGAGACCTTAATTGTCAGACCCCGTACAATGAATGCAAAGGGATGGGAGGATGTAACAGTATTACAATGGGAAAAAGACAATCATTTAAGTTTCTGAAACTTATGAGAGAATTCCAGAAGTCAGCTCTCCAGTGGGGACATGAATAGGGGGCAGACGTGGTGGTGGAGAAAGACACCATATAATGCAAAGCTGGGACAAGTCTTTTTCACTTGTATAGTGTCACACAGCATTCACTAGGAATTCAAGAGGCTTACCAGAAGGTTTGGCAACTTGGAGATTTAAGGTCTAATAGAGAACACCCTAGTTTTTATTTTAAGTGCTCAAAGAGGTAAGCAATTAGATGAATTTAAGAGTTTTACCTGTATCTAAACAAGAGTAAGACTTGGTAAATTTTGTGTAAAAAGTAACAGAGTGGGGCGGCGCCTGTGGCTCAAAGGAGTAGAGCGCCAGCCCCATATGCCAGAGGTGGTGGGTTCAAACCCAGCCTAGGCCAAAAAACCGAAAAAAAAAAAAAAGTAACAGAGTGGTTTTTAGATTTGGGTTCTAGAATCAAACCAACTAAGTTGTCTTGGCTCTGCCATTCATTAGTTGTGTGATTTGGAGTCAGATTACTTCACTTCTCTGCCTCCATTTCTTTATCCATTTCATAGGGATAACTACTTCATAGGATGGTCTTCACGATTAAATGAGATAATCTTTGTGAATTTTACCACAGGGAATGACACAATAAAACATTCTGAATGTTCTAGAAACACATGAATGGATAAGCAACACTTTTCTGATTAGTTCTATATATTTTATTTTGAATTTACACACCAGTATCATGAGCTTACCTAGAAACTAGGAACCATTTTTAAAGGTAGCTCACTCTGAAAATAACATGAATTCCTAAGAAGGGGTTTACCACCTTTTTTGCAGCCATCAAATGGAATAATATGTAAGAGTAATAATTACATGGTCAAACTTCTGGGTCTGAATTTTCACTTACTGGCCCTGAAACTTTGAGAAGTTGCTTAACCTCTTTGGGTCTCAGTGGCTTTATCTGTAAAATGGGTATTCTGTATAGTTTAAATAAGTTAATAGACATAAAAGCTCACGTCAGTGTTGAGCACCTAGAAAGTGCTTAATTTAATACAGATGGATGAGGTGGTGTGCACCTGGAGTTGCTACTCAGGAGGCTGAGGTAGGAGGAGTTTGAGGCTGCAGTGAGCTATGCTGGTGCCACTGTACTCTAGCCTAGGGCAACAGAGTGAGACCTCATCTCAAAAAAGAAAAAAAAGGTAAAGTGCTCAATGCTCGCTACATAGTCATTGACTTGCACTGGTAATCAAGCATTTTCTCAGAACAGAAAATGGAGCTAAGAGGTGATACCATGAAGCATTTTTATTCATCTTATAAACATTTCACTGAACTTCCAATCTCATAATTTTCAAGATGAAATTTTGAAGGGGTTAGGAATGCTTTTTCATAGTCAAAGATTAAAATCAGTGAGGGTCTATGAAAGTGGAGCTGACAAACACATGGCACACGCAACCCACACCAGGACTATGACAGACAGCATCAACCCGCCATGACACTTACCTCCTGAGTTCATAGTCAGCCTCCAAATTTTTCTCAATATGATGCTTCAGACAACCATTGTCAATGTGAAATAAAACTTAATTTCTACTATGCTCCAGTATCATACCTTTGGAAATATTTTTTCCCATAGAAGATGAAGAAGTTGTAAATATTTTCAGGTAGATGCCTTCTATTGAAATATCTTCCAATCAAACTCTTCACAATGAAAGATAATTGACTAGGCAGGGGGATTACCCATGATCTATTATTTGTGCTTCTTTGGAAGATGCTGCTAAGACAGATGATATTTATAGATGAAATTTAAGATTTTCTAGAGTCAGAGGAAATTGCTTGGCATGTGGGTTCTTAACCATTGACTCAGTGAATAACTTTCTGCAGAGGTAGCTGTCTAGCTGGCATCTTCCACTTTAAGAGAAAGAGGCAAATGGCTAAATGTGAAGATTGTTCCTAGATGTTGATTACTTGGGGTACTCCTTTAACTCTAGATGCCAGAGAATCTTTCTTTTTAATTTTAGATTTCTATGAAGGTACAAATGATTCGGTTGCATTGTCTGTGTTTGTTAGGCAAAGTCCAAATTGTAGTTGAGCCCTTCACCCAGGAGGTGTGCCACATACCCATATATTGTGCCCATTAGGTGAGAACTTAATCTCCCTCCCTCCTTTCCCCTCTTGGGCGTTTCCTTGTTCATTTGCTGGTTTCATATTAGTATTGAATACTTTGGATGCTTGCCTTTCCATTCTTGTTATACTTTACTAAATAGAATGTCCTTCAATTCCATCCAAGTTAATACAAAATATGTAAAGTCTCCATCTCTTTATGAATTCATGCAGTTCAGCAGAAAGAAGTAACAGACTCTATAGATATACCCATAGAAAAGTATACTGGTCCTAAAAACTCTACTAGATGAAAAAAGAAACAGATTGAGGTTTATAACAATAATGTTTGCCAATAGTCAAGGCCCAAACATTTATAAAACTATAAGTTTTATAAGAATACTTATTAACAAAAGACATGATTGCCTTGGGGAAGCAGAGGAATAGGAATGGATAAAGGGGAAAAGATTATACCCATTGAAAAGTATGACAACTCAGCCTGAGCATCTGAAATCAAAAAGTAAAGGTTTATCAAAATAGATGAAAGTGGGGAATTTTCAAAAAAGTATTTAAATAATTAAAATGTAGCTTTCTCGGGAAATTGTTATTTATTTATTCATTCATTCATGCATTCATTCTCTTTACATTTCCAGAAAGCATTTAAGGATGCTTAAACTGTATCTTAAGGAAAATAGGATGAATATATGAGAGTGATGAAGCATAACAGAATGCATATAGGGCTAAGGAGGGCAAGGCAGAGCAGTGTGAGGGTAACATCTAAAACTCACACTGAAGGGACCAGTTGATCTGCCAGAGCCGGGTGTCAGATTCCTGCTAAATTGTCCAACAGGCAGTGCAAAGAAGGAGATGCCCTCACGTAGGTGCCCCTCATTATCTGTAATAAGAGCTACCACAAAAACCACTCAAGTCCTAGAAAGCAGCACGCATTTCCCATTCTTAGATCAGAGAGGAATTTTTCCCTTGGGCTCTTATAAGGAGGGCACTGTGTAATGAAATAGCGACCTAGAAAACTAATTTCTACAGAAAGACTCATCCCAAAGCCATATGGAAAACCAAAATGTTAATTTACTCAAACAGACTGTGGGCTCCTTGAATTTCCACAAAATAAGCAGGTTTTAGTTTCAGATTAGAACAGGCAACGTTCCTAGATGTGCAATAAACCTGTGGGCCAAAGATACTGGGCTTGGTCATGGACCACAGGGCCAGAAATCCCTGGTCTTGATAGCTAAGGAAAGGGAGGGAAAAGGGATTCTTTTTCCAGTTTCCAGAAGTGCCACTGACTGTCTTTGTGCCCCCCTAAGAGGGTGGGAGATAAGGAGAAAATGTTTTCCTCTTCTGGAAACACTAGAAACAATTCCAGCAGCACTTAAATTTTTATTGACCTAAAAGCCAGAGTCATAGTCGTAGGGATCACAGAAGGTAAGTCTATGCGGAAATGAGGGTCACCCTACAAGTGAAACCAGCAAAAAGCAATGCATAATAGGATAGTTTAGTGGCAGGCATCTGCCCTAAGAGATAACCTCCAAATAGACATTTGAGGAGGAGGGTGTGTTTGAGAGAGAAAGAAAGAGAGAATCTTGTATTCAGGTACATTCTGGTTTGGGAGAAAGAGGAGTTCATCAAGTTCTTTTGAAGACATTTGAAATAACCCCTGAGCACCATCTGATTAAATTTGATTTTGTATTCTTCAGGCAACCTCTGCTTATTAATTCAATTTCCAAGAGTCTGAGGAAGGAAAGTATGGTAGATTGATGCCAAAATAGCTGTAACTCTTTCCCTCCCTGTACCAGGGCTCCATGCAATGTGACTTTGCAACTCATGCCATTCATGGGTGGAGACTATTTCTTTCCCCCTCGAACCCAGCCTTGTGATTTGTTTTGGCCAATAGAATGTGGTGGAAGTGACAGTGTGCCTGTTCTAAGTGTTAAGTCTCAGGAGGACTTGAATCTTTCTGTCTCTCTCTTAACACTGCACAACCACCATTAGAACACACTCAGGCAACCTGTTCAATAACACACAGAGCCCATTTACTCCTTTTTTTCTGGCTGATTGGCAGACAACACCAGACTTGTGGGTGAGGCCTTCTTAGGTCACCCAGCCTGCAGCCCAGCCACTGGATGACCACAAAAGCCTGACCCACCCCAGGAAAGATCACCTGAGCCTGGCCCGGATCAGCAGAACCTTCTAGCTAATCTTAGCTATGTGAAAAGAAAACAAAGGCTCCCTTGCTTTGAGTCTTTGAGTTTTGGCGTGGTTGTTATGCAGCTAACTACTGTAGGAGAGGATCCTGATAGGATAACTTGGCATGTTTCAGGACCTTGTAAGTCAGCAGGGAAGTCCCTGAGCACTTGAGAAGCTCTGAATAGGTGGTCAAAGCTGAATTTCTAGGCTGGTGAGGAAGAGACCCTACAGACAGGTGACTTTCCAAACACTCCCTCCTGGGTCCCCAGCACATATGAGAGGAAAGCCACACGACTCTCTTGTGAGTAAAATGTCTTACAAATTAGGGCACCCATTTGCACCCATGCTGTTGCTTGGTACCGCTGGCTCTGTGGGCCTCAGCAGTACCTCTCTCAAAGCAGGTGTTTTCCAGGCTGTTGGGCTGGTTGCTTCGCCTCTCATCAGGGAAAAGACCGGGAGTTGTGCACACACATACCTGTCATGAGGGAAGCAGGAAATACCAACTTTTAATTGGGTTCCTCTGTGACGGTCTCTGTGACCAGTTCTGACCTCCTGATATTTTCATTTCTTTGAATTTTGTCACCAATTTTATCATGAGAAATTTAGCTCTGCTCGACATTCAGAGCTGGGGGAGAGACGCAGCTGGATCTTGTCCACGCTCCTGTGAGCTGCCAGTATCTCTTACACTGAGGCTGAGGCTGCTGATGGCCATTACTGCTGGGCCCGCCAATCCTCTGAGAGCCGGAGCGGAGGCCTCTGGGATTCACTAATGACACCCGGAAAAGTGCGACAGGAGCGCTGCTGTCTTGAGGACGCCATTGTGAAAACGTGTCTGTCTATGTTGAGCAGAAATCAAAGATGACTTTCCTTTCATAAATGAGCTCTAAAGGAGTAGTATTAGAATCCTTGGGATGTCCTCACAGGACAATGGCAGGATTTAGAACTCAGTTCCTAAAATATCTGTGAACTCTGAGGGTATTTCTGTGAGATTAAGAATTTCACACAGTTTTTCTCCTTTTTGGAAATGAAAAGAGTCAGAGCATTATGGTGAACCATTCCTGGAGGGAGAACAGAGTGCCTGATTTGAGGCACATGTAGCAAGCATCCTTGCCCTGCCATACTAACTCGACGCCCCGTGGTAAGTTACTTAGCTTTCCTGAGACTTCATAAGGTGAGAATGGTACTAAATTTGTCAGAGGATTCAGTGATTTAAATGTGTATAATTCCTAGCAGAGGACCTGCAGCAACTAACATGATAAATGGTAGTTCTTTTTTTCACCTTTTCTGACTTTTAGTTTTATTGCTGTTTGCTTGCTTGGTTATAAATTTTTTACTCTCCAGAATGAAGGAAAAGCAAGATGGCATTTATTCAATTTTCTCATTTATGTAAATGTGTAGCAAAACAATGGTCCAAATTAAAAAAAAAAATCCCATAGCTATAGTCATAACAAGACTACATCGTTATTTCAAAGATGTCCTTTCTGTTCATTTTCCTATTTACATTATTTTAAAAAGCACTTAAGTTCTTCACACTTATTGTTTGAAAATCATTTGTGCCATTTGCCTTTCGTTCTCTTATTAATGTTTCCATATAGTTGGAGAATTCTCATCCCTTCCCCAAGTTATTGAAAAAAAATAGACTGGTATGAATTTTCATCAGCTTAACTAGAATCACTTGCTTCTGAAAATAAAGTCAATCGGGCTCATTTCTAAAGATGGAACAAGCATTTTCTAGGAGAAGCAAAACTGAATTATAACCATCTTGTGTGTTTGTGCCTGTATTGGGAGATATTTCATATTGATAACTATGCCAGTCTCTTGTAGTGTTTGGCCAAAGCCGAATATGGTAAGAAAACAGTCAAGAAAGCATTCAAAGTAGAGGGAAGGGAACTTGTCTTGACTGGTCAGTCGCTACATCTCTCATCCTTATGCCAGGCTCTTCCCAGATGTTGCTCTCATAACCCCTGCTCCCACAAGCAAGCATTTTAATCTTCCATATTCTGAACGCAAAATGGGAGCCCCAAGATTTCAAATGGCTTGCATACAGACAATGAATTTGAACAAAGGGCTGCTTGACTTTCAAGTCCCTGCTGTTTCTATCCCCAGCTGTCTGTAAGGCAGTGATTCTTACCCTTGGCTACATAGTGGATTTGGGAAGCTTAAAAAAAATAACAATATCCAACACAATACTAAAGAAGAAGAAGAACAAAGTTGGAGGAGTCACATTACACAATTTTTTACTATGAGGCTTTAGTAATCAAGACAGCATTGCATTGTGAAAGAACAGACACATAGGATCGGTAGAGCAGAATAGAGACCTCAGAAACAGAGTCACACAAATATATTCAACTGCTGTTTGACAAAGGAGCAAGGTAATCCAAGGATTTCTGTTAGAACCATTCCCACTTTATGAAGTGTCGGGAAAGCTAAGTAACTTGCCATGAGGCATAGAGTTAGCATGGCAGAGCAAGGATGCTTCCTAAGTGTTTCGCAAATCCAGGCGTTCTGTTCTTATTCCAGGAATCATTCACTCTAATGTTCTGAGTCATTTCTAGCAGGAAGAAATGATAAGCTTTTCTATGCACAGTACTAGAACAACTATGAAAGTCCATAAGTTAAAAAAAAAAGAATCTAGACCAGTGACCTATGGGTCACGACCCCCAGGAACTGTATTAAAGGGCCGTGGCATTAGGAAGGTTGAGAACCACTGGTCTAGACAGAGAGCCTATGTGAAACCATAGAACTATGAGAAGAAAACATAGGTGGAAGGCTATGGTTTGAAGAGTTTTTAGATATTCCTAAAAGTGTGCTTTATAAAATATTTTTAGCTTATACTTTATTAAAATTAAAAACTTCTGTGAAAGACATGGTGATAAGAATCAAAAGACATGCCACAGAACAGGAGAAAATATGTGTAAAACACATATCTGATAAAGGGCTTCCTTCCAAAATTCACAAAGAACTCTTAAAATTCAACAGTAACAAACAATCAAATTTTAAAATGGTCAAAGTTCCGAACAGACAATGTCAACAAAGAGGATATAGAGATGGAAAATTAGCATGTAAAAGGATAGTCAGCCTCTTTTGTTATTAGGGAATTGCAAGTTACAATAATGAGATATCACTAATCAAAATGGCTAAAATTTAAAAAAAGTAAAACCTGACAATCACTTGCTGACTAGGATACAGGAGGTCACACTTGTCGCTGGTGAGGACGCAAAGTAGTACAGCCACTTTGGAAGACAGTGGGCAGTTTTTCACAAACTGTAATGTTATCTTACTGTACTTAGTGATCAAACACATTTACAGATTTGAAAATCAGTAAATCAGTTATTTACTTCAAAATGTATGTCCAGATAAAACTCTGCTTGTGAATGTTTATCTAAGGTGAGACAATTAAGTTCATGGACTCATCGTAGAAAAAGTGCTGTACACCTAATTGCTGGATATTAGTATGGTCACCAGATAGCCAAGGGAGTACTTCAACGGAGACCATAGTGATACTCAGCAATAAGGTATATAGCATTTTTTTCTAGGGTGAGTTTGTGAAATTACTTGACAGACCTTTGTAAGATGACAACTTTGATGGCCATTCTGGAAAAAGAGTTCCAAAATTGCTTTGAAGGGTAGGCTAGGCTCTGGCATCAGTGCATAGCTTTCCAAGGGGACTACATTGAAGGTGACCATGGTGATATTCAGCAATGAAATATATACTACTTTTTCTTTCTCTCTTTCTTTCTTTCTTTTTTTTTTTTTTTTTTTT
>NW_003852401.1:24241985-24278994 GCF_000181295.1 Otolemur garnettii
CTCGGTGTATGTGGCTGGCGCCGTAACCACTGTGCTACAGGTGCTGAGCCTATAGTACTTTTTCTATGAGGAGTTTGCAAACTTAATTGTCTGACCCCATAGGAGCTTTATTCATAGTTGTCAAAACTGAAAGCTACCAAGTTTGTCTCTTCAGTGGTTAATGAACAAACTGTAAGAGACAATGGAATATTATTCATTGATTAAAAGAAATGCACTATCAAGCCGCATGCACACACACACACACACACACACACACTAGTATGAATCTTAAATGCAGGCTAAGCAAAAGAAGCCAGTATGAAAAACCTACATATTATATGATTCTAATTATATGACATTCTGGAAAAGGACTATAAAGATGGTAGAAAGATGGTTTCCAGGGGCTTAGGGGAAGGGAGTTGAATAAGTGAAGCATAGGAGATTATTCAGGACAGTGAAAGTACTCCATAAGATGCTGTAATCATGGTTACATAACTTTGACACCTTTGTCAAAAACCATAGAACTTTATAGCACAAAGAGTGAACCTTAATGTATGCAAATCTTTCAAAAATCATTTAGGGGATTGGAGGATCCCAGGATGAAATTCAGAATTGTGACAAAACAATCTAACTGTTTTACAAATACATCAAATCGCCTTACTGAAGAGTGTGAAGAAAAAAGGTGCTGACCTAAGCCACTTTAGAAATGGATGGAGTCTATCAGAGCTGTACATTAGCACTCTCTCTAGATGATGAAGTCACTTCCCGTGGGGGCTCAGGTTAGCAATGCCGATGCTGCCGGGAGGAGGCGGCTAACATCAGCCATGCGGTGGTGGGTCAGAGTTGGAGACAGCAGTGTGAACACCTTTTGGCTTAATACAGGTAGAAATGATAGAAATACCTGTAGGTGTGTGTATGCACATATATTTCCTTGGTTTATCAGCTGAGAGGGCCTCGAATTAATCACACCCCCATAGCAATGAGCACATCTAGCACTAAGATCTTGGTTTCTAATATCATTCTACAACAAAAGGGACCAGATCTGGGATAAATGGCTGATACTAGCACTAAAGAAAAAGGTATACAGTTGCTCATGGAGCATCTTCTAGTGCCAAAAAACAAGTAAGTGCTTGAACACACACACACACACACACACACACACACACACGAAGACACAATAACAGGGATATGTTGAAAGGGCAAAGAAGCAAATGAGAGCCCTCTCAGTGGCCAAAGGTGTCACACTGAGCAACAACATATAGTACTGCATTGAAACCCAAAGCATAAAGTAAACATATCTGGGTCCATACTGACATGATTGAATTACTGAACAAATAAATAAATGAAGGAGAAGAGGCAAATTTCCTATGCTAAAGAATGCCTGATGATTTATGTAGGCCTCATGGAAGTGGAACATAACTTCTCATTTCTTCGGTGTGGATTGAGCATAGTCACTTCCCTCCAAAGAGTATAATCTGGAAAGAAAAAAAAGAACAACTTGCTACTAGAGACATGTGATGTACATAACCTCAGCCTGATGATCAAGGTCAACATCAACAGTGATAAGTCTGGTTCTTAGTATTGGCATTTGCCCTTGAGCTGACAAGAATGGCCCTTTCCTTCTATGGTCTTTCTTCTCAATAGCACACAATCACGGTCTAATCATGAGAAAGGCATTAGACACACCCCCAAATGAGGAACACTTTGCAGAACAGTTAAGGTCATCAAAAAGGAGGGAAATATGAACGGTATCAGCCAGGAAGAGCCTAAGGAGACATGATGACTAAATGTAATTGGGGGATCCTAGATGAAATCCTGGAAAACAAAGAAGGATACTAGGGAAAATCTGAGCTGGGAGGAATAAAGTATAGACATAATAAGGTATTGATACTGGATCATTGATTGCAATAAACGTACCATACTCACATAGGACGTTATAAATAGGGGAAATTAAGTGTGATGTATACGGAAACTCTCTCTACTACCTTTGTCATGTTTCTGTAAATCTAAAACTGTTATAAAGTAAAGCATTTATTAGAAAATTTTTTTTATAATAACTGGCGACCATCCTGAGATTCTGATTTAATTTGGTCTGGAGTGTGGTCTGACACTTGGGACTTTTAAAAGCTCCCCCAGGTGGTTCTGATTTGTTCCCCGCAAACCACTACTCTAAGGGAATAGTTTCTGCAAACAAGTTGCTTTTTCTTCCTTTTATCTTCTTGTTTTAATTATAACAAATGCTCCAACATTATCCCTGATGAAATAACAGTGTGACTTGGTGATTTTAGTTGTTTGAATACAATAGTTCTTTAAATGTACAGCCAGTGATACAGAGCTTAGAGAATAATACTCCCCATTAAATACAAAATCTCGTCCAAGAAGCTTGAAACACCAGGAAGGGTTAAGGGAAAGGGACAGTGAGGGCAGATTATGCTAAATGTGAGTTTAAATCGATACATGGTGGGAATGTCTTTATGTTCCCTGTAGTGTTCTATAGGTACTTGGCGTTGAAATATCACCTAAATTTTAAGAGCAAAGGGTTTATCTTTAATTAGATAGTAAATTTCTTCTCTGGGGTTTGATGATGACAAATGAGGTGAAAGCATTACCTGCTGGAAAGTGCAGAGTAGAGGATCAGGAACCAGGAACTGGATTCCTTGGGCCGGTCTGTTTTCCCATGGCAGCCCGAGCTCCTGAGACTTCTTACCTGGTGCTGGAGGTGACTGAGGACCAGATTGTACAGACCTCCTGCATCCTTCTCCCGTCCTCCCTTCACCAACATTCATGAAGTTCACGTTGAAGAGAGGGACAGGAGAAGTGAAGGAGCCTTGCTTCCTCACCTGCAGGCAGGGATGGCACTTGATTTGGAGTTTTAGTGAGGCTATTTTTAGACCTACAGTATTTGCATAAAATCCTAACAGGCCAGGAGATTGCTCCCTACACGTTAAGGCATGCAAAAGATTTCTTTTCTCTATCATTTTTCTTCCTCTAAATAATCTTCCTACTAAATAATCTTTAGTAGAAATTCTTGCTTTTTATGAAAATCTGTAAGAACATTAACCAGAAAACATTTGCTGATTGGGTCTTAGACTATGCTAGGCCCTCAGGGATGTATTTTAGAAGTGAAAAACATTAGTTGCCTTTGTTCATTCATCCCAGCAATATTTGAGTGCAGGCCATGTACCAGGCATCTGCTTGGTTACTGCAGATTAAACAGTACTCGTAAACAAAAAAAATAAGTAGGTTTGGGTCTTCTTCCTTAAATTTCCAACAGTCCAAGACCTTACAGTCTAGGTAGGGTGGTGGTTCTCAATGAGGGGTGACTTTTGCCCCCCAGGAGACATTTGTCAATGTCTAGAGAAATAGTTATTACTACTGGGAATGGTGGAGGACACTATATTGTCTAATGGGCAGAGGCCAGGGATGCTGCTAAGCATCCCATGATATACAGCTCAGCCCTCTACAGAGAAGGATTATGAGACCCAAAGTATCAGTGATGTTGTGACTGAGAAACCCTGTAAGTCCAGGAGGCTGTTCCTTAAACAGAGAACACACTCTCTACTTAAGAATTAAACAAAACAAGCTTTAAAGCAATCTCCTGCCTTCCCTTTACCAGATAACATCAGAACAGAAGAGGACCCCTCGTTGAAGGGAGAGGAAACATTACCGCGACTGTCTCTGCCCTGAGGCGGGATATGTTGGTAGCGCTGTGGAGAGGAAGCTCAGCGGGTCTCAGGAGTTCTAACTGTCACAGCCCAGGCCAGCGGCACATCTAGTTAAATCAGGCTGCCCAAAGACAGGACTCGAGATGTCTCTCCTTTTCACTGGGAACAACAAAGTTTCTTCCATCCTTTCAAATAACATTACTAAGAGCCAAGGACACTCTTATAATTTTAAACATAATGTTTGCACTTACATTGAAACTACCATAACAATTTTATATTGTTTTATTTATGTATGAGTATTAGCTATAAAGTTTAAAAGAAAAAAAAGTAGCCTTTCAACTGTGCTGTTCCATGTAGATACTAGGCACATGTAGCTATTTAAATTTAAATTGGTTGACATTAAATTTAAAATTCATCCCTCAGTTGCACTAGCTACATCTGAAGCATTCACTAGCCACATCCGGCTCTTGGCTGCTGAGTTGGACAGTGTGGACAGAGGACATTCCTATTATCACAAAGTCTCTTAGACAACAGTCTTGCAAGCCTCCATTTCTAAGGATTCTTGTCAATATGCATAGTTATTTCTTTTTTAAAAAGCCTTGTTTCCTAGCAGCTGAGGCACTGGGGCAATGCTTTGCATTATCTCATTACCATTGTCTGTTAGAAGCACACAGACATATTCTGCTGGGGGGATCATCTCTTTTTTGACATGGAATTTTGTGAAGGGTTTATGTAATGGATGTCAGGTAATGTATCAGATGATTAAAACTATGATTTTCCAGAAGGGGTAACAATGTAAAATTCAAGTCGATAACTCCTGTAAGGCATTTCTAATCTAAGTCAAGTGTGTATTGTTAAATATTAATTCCATTAAGATATGTCAGTAGGGAATTAAGATATGTGACCCAAATATATTTCTTTTTAGTAACTGAGTATAATAGAGAACTAGCACTCAGTGGATCTCGACTGAAGATAGGGTAGAAAGAAGGGGTAAGGGGAGGATCAGAATTTTGAAAAAAATGCATTATACTATTCTAATGTACCCAATCCAGATAGGGATAGTTCAGAGATAGGGAAAGAATAATTAGTGTGCCTTTTGCCATTGTATGATAGGGAGGGCGGAGCTTAACAAAAGACCTTATCTCTAGAAATTTTGATTCTGTACACCTTGGGTGGAGTGTAGGCATCCACTCCATTCTCTCTTGCTTGCTTTCTTTTAAAAGACTCTCCTGGCTACCACCCCTCCCAGATCATTTAGGATTATCAACTGGGTTTAGAGAAATAACCTTAGGCAATTTTTCCCATTATGAGGTGTCTCTAGAAAATTTGCAAGCTGTGTAATATAGTCAATTCTTGGAAGGATTTTCTGATCAGTACCTGATGTGAAAATATTGTGTGCTGGTGATCAAAGATGTCACGTGCACAGAGAGTACACTAGCTAGAGAGGACATTCAGCTGAGGAAATTCAGGAATCCATTTCATATTTTTGGTCAGGCTGAAAGGTACCCCACTTCCACAGAAAGGTGGGCCATGATTGTGTGCGCAGGGCCAAGTGTTCTCCAAAGGGCCTGCTCACCTTCCCTTGGATAACTATTTAGGGTACCCAGAGTCTGGTCATAGAGCTTTGCCATTTTGTTAGTATTGGAAGGCTATCACTAGCCATAGAGAAGTGGTCTATCAGAATGACACCCAGCTCTGCTGATAGGTAGAAAACTTCAAAACCATCCCCCACCCAGTCCCTATTTAAATCCTAGAATTTCACACCATGTTTTCCAGACATATCTGAATGGGCCTCTGTTTTTCACTTTCATTTTCTCTCATTGACTTAGAATAGTCTCACCTACATTTTGTGTTTTCCTCATTCCTGGGTTGAAATTCTCTCCAGGTAGAAATTGACTTTTCCCCATGATATATAAAATGTTGATCACTTAGAGGTTTAAAAGAGTAAGGTGGAACTCCTGTCTTAGAGAACCATTCCAAATATAAATTGCTTTTGGTGATGTACAACAGATAGCAGGGAAACAAAATCTTCTCTCCACTAGAAAATGTCCACCCAGAGCTTCCTCTTCGTTTAAGGACATCAGAACCTGGTGGTTAATGGTGAAAGGAAAGGAGGAGCCTGTGAGGAGACTAGAGAAGCTGGTCTGTGGATAGTTAAGGTTCAACTCTAATAAAAGTTTACAGTGAGCATTTCTCTGTTGAGTTTGCCTGAGCCTGGGATAGTAGAGGTATAAGATACCCTAAAATCCTGGGAGCCCTAATTTTTAGGATACCCTAAAATCCTCAGGGATAACTTTGCTAGGTTATCCAGCTAATCAGGGAGGAGGATCCTAAAACCACTTAGAATTTAGGCTTAAAAGATTTACTAACACTTTGAAAGGAAGGAAAGGAAAGAAGGAAGGAAGAATTCCAGAGTAACCTATGTCATTCTCTAGTAAATATTGGGGTGGCACGAGAAAAAGAAAACCCACAGTATTCGGTCTTTGTTCCAGATTCTGACACAGAGCTCCCAATAACCCCTGAAAATTCCTGAGAAGCCGGAGGAGTGTCTTTTGTTTGCTAATGAGGTGATCAAAGGGAGCAGTGCTTAGATAACCAAATTAAAGGCTGGTCACCACCTGATTAGAAAATCAGAGTTAAAAACAAAAAAGTTAGAGTTATTAGTCCTGCGTGCGCTACCACCACCCTCCAGAGAGGGAAAGGGGCTAGAGATTGAGTTCAGTCACCAATGGTGGGTGATTTGGGAAATCATGCCTATGTTGGGAAGATGCTTCCATATAAACCCTGAAACAGTGAGGCTTAGGGAGTTTCTTGGTTGCTGAACTCATTGATATACAGGGATGGTGACTTGCCAAGAGAGGGTGTGGAAGCTTTGTGCACCCCAACACCCTAATACCCTGGTCCTGCATACCTTGCCTGATGCATCTCTTCCATTTGGCTGTTCCTGAGTTATATCCTTATAATAATAATAAAACTGTAACATAGAGTACAGAGCTTTCCTGAGTTCTGTCAGTCATTCTAGCCAATGTTTGAACTTGGAAAATGGTTGTGGGAACTCCCAAATTTGTGGTAGGCTAGATACAAGTGCAGGTAGCCTAGGAACCCTATGTGCAGCTGGCATCTAATGTGAGGGCACCTTGCAGAACTGAACTCTTACTTTGTGGGGTGCTAACTTTTAACTGTGTTAACTTTGGGTAGATAATGTCCACATGAAATTTAATTGTTTGCCACCAGCTTATGTTGGGACCCGAAAAGACGCCACTGAGAGACCACCTTGCACACATGAAAAGTCAAGGAGGGTTTTTATTTCTTTCGAGCATATGCTCAGGTCACTCCCACTTACAGCGTAGTCGCGAGGGAGTGGCCCCAAAACAATGGCCAGGGAAGTTTTTACACACTTTCTCGCAGGGTACTATGGGTTGCAATAAAATGCTAGGGAAGGTGGCTGGGGAAGAAGTCAGTGGTCATTGGGGAGGCCTGGGGTTCTGACAGATCGACTGTCCTTTCGTGGTTGGGGTCTCTACAGGGGTTAATAGTGTGTGAACTTCTGATTGGTCGTTGCTACTCGGGCTGGTTACCTGATTTACGGCCTGTGCCTGCTGTGGAGTTTCCTGCAGTCTCTTTACTTGTTCAGAGAATCAGATTTGGTTGATGTTGGAATGACATAGCTGATAAAATGGTAAAAAGAATAGACACAATTCTGCTCTCAAAATTAATAAATAGTATCTTAATGCACTTGTTGGGGTTATTTAGCACTATGATGACCTCTTTGGATCTACTCATCCCGGTCTTTAAAGGCTGAGCATTAGGGACCATATCAATGGGCATTCTTCCTTCTGTCTTTGGTTGGGTTTGACCACTGGGGTACCCTGGTAGGGAATTGAAAGGAGAAAGGTGAGTGGAGTTAGGGCATGGTTTCCCTCAAGCTCACCTTGGCAGACCAACTTGGGCCTTGTCTCTCTTTTAGACAGTTTTCTCAACGTGGATTTCTTCTTCTTGGGCCTAGAGACCACTCCTTTTTCTTGTCTCCTTGTGCTTAGTGATGGTGACAGCACTTCCGCTTCTAACCTTGGATTACTGCCTGCAAATCCTTATGGTTCTATTATACCCTGCATTTACCCTTGTACAAATCAAACTTCTTTGAATTACCCTAATGTAAGTGTTCCATTTTATTGGGACCCTGGCTGATACAAGCACTGTCAATTTAAATGTGGGATTTATGTTTGCCAATATGTTGATTTCTGTTTTAGTACAGTTGATACTAAGCCAGCTGTTCATCTGCTTAAGAAGGTCACCCTGGTTTGCAGTGATAAAATCCTATCAGAATAGACTGTTTCTCTTCCTATTTCCTTTGGCAGGAGCGTATATACTCAATGGGGTAGAGAGAAGGGGAGCTAGAACATTAGTTCTGTTTTATAGCATTTATAGCATTGCCAAAATGTTCTTCTTACCCATTATGATTCTGGCATTAATACTATATTCAGGCTTTGAAGATGCATTAATAGTCTGGTATTTTACCAAGATGATACATGCTGATGAGAGGTTAATAAAGGTTGCAAAAAGTCATTGTTATTAACTATTTTATTGGCGAGATGGAACAGGATAGTAACACTCAGAAGTTTAATAGTTGTGCTGGAAACATGTTTCCTTTCATGATAAACATTTGAGAGAGAGAAAGAGAGCCCCCAGAAATGGGTTATGAAGAAAGCACACAACGTGTTCTTTTATCTTTTACTTAAAAGAGGTTCTGCCATGGAGAACCGTGTCATGAAATTTACATTTGTTATTGATCTTTCTGTCTGAGCCTTACCCTAGCACCTCCATTACAATATATTAGAAGCCGTTTTTCCAAATTAAGAATGTCTTATAAAAAGACATGAACTTATAAGTCTGTAGCCTTTCATAAGAATCCCTGTGCCAATATAAGCACTCTTCTATTTTCCTTATTTTGCTTCCTAAAGTCATTACTGAAATATAAATTAGGATGACCAGACAGGACAATCAAAGATGGTTTCAACTCATTATAATCCATTGATCTGTGGGTAAGAGGGGAAGCGTTCTCAGAAGATGGTGCACATTCACACTTCAGGAGAACTGGTGAGAGGCAACCTACATCCTTGATCACTAACTTAGAGAGATACAAGCAATTTCAAAGGTCATCTACTGCCTAATGAGGTAGATATGGAAACCGAGTCCCAGAGGTATTAAAAGACTTACCCAGGAACAGAGCTATATTAGTTTTTCAGTGTTGTTATAACAAAGTCTCACAAACTGGGTGGCTTAAACAACAGAAATTTAGTATCTCACAGTTCTGGAGATTGGACATCCAAAATCAAGGCATTGGTAGACTGGTTTCTTTTGAGGGCTGTAAAGGGAAGATCTGCTCCAGGCCTCTCTCTGGCTTGTGGATGGCTGTCTTCTCCCTGTGTTTATTCACATTCTCTTACCTCTATGCATATTTGTGTCCAAACTTCCCCTTCTTATAAGAACGCCAGTCCTCATTGGTCCTTATTGGATTAGGGCCCACCCTGAAGACCTTATTTTAACTTAATTATATTCGCAAAGACCTATTTCAAAGTAAAGTCACATTCTGATGTACTGGAGTTTAGGACTTCAACATATGGATTTTGTGGCAGAAATAAATCCCACCCAGCATATCAGCTGTCTAAAAACTGACCGGGACCTTGGTCCTCTGATACCCTTGTTAGTTATTTTCCTGTTATACTACCATGTCTTTTAGTATTCTTGCTGATATGGAGACGATCATTCCCTTTTTCACAGAGGTAACGTACAAGGGTATGGTTAGAGTCTCAATTTCACAGTCACGTCAAATGATGCAATTCAGGGGAATATAGGCCAAAGTAAATTTGGGGGAGTTATGGTCCTTATTAATGAACATGTTTACCTTGGAGATAAAGATAAACAATGAGGTTTTGATTATTATACAGCTGATAGTGTTAAATCTTTGAAGTTAGACATGAAATACTCTAGGCTTATTTCATGAACTCTGGTTTATATTATTAAATTGTGATAATAAATGAGTCTGTTCGGTTATTTTCCTCTTTGACTTAAGTCTCTCTACCCCTGGGAGCAGGTTTCCGGGATGTCTTTCTAGATGCCTTATGGATGAACCTTTGGCAGAACCACTGCCAATTCAGGCCTTAAATCTCCTAAAATCATTTTGTCACTTCAGGCATGCTGAAAGCATACGAACTTTAGGAGGCAGTCAAATCAGTGCCAGATATTTAGGGACCTGTTTACACATTGGTAGACAGGATATTTTTGTTATGTGGTCTTTTCTGGAAGGGGACTCTAAAACAAGACAAATAAACTCTCAGTTCATACACCAGGTCACCAAAGTCAATGTGGATTGGTCATCCCCACATTAACTAAAATTACTTTGATTAGAGCTTGGAACAGAAGAAAAATAATAGTGTGTTAATCTCTCTGGCAATGACTCCATTCTTTCTATTCTCACATGGCCTAACATGTGTATTTTAAGCGAGGAGAACCTGATGATGAGAGACAAAATGTGACTAATACAAGAATGTAGCATGCGTACTCCTTCCTAGGCCTTTATCTTTGTGTCCAGGGTAGCAGCTGTGATGTAGAACTCAGGTGTAGTACTATCTAGCAAGATTGACTAGGGACACATATAAACCAAGTCACAGAATATGTCTCTTGGTTCTTAAAAGAGTTAGTAGGTTTTAGGATGTGCCCCCACAGTCCCCCTCACCAGCAGTGTTTCCCAAAGCCCGTCTCATATACCTTTAACATATTCCAAGGAAAAAATTTCAGTGATTAAACCAATTTGGAAAATGCCACATACTGCATCCATCTCTTAGATATTCATCACGTATATTGGAATATTGCAGGCTTTGCCACACCTGGCAGTGAAGAAGACATTTAACTGTCCTTAACCAGTTGTTTCCCAAAGTTATCTGGTCATGAAAACATTTGTCCACGTACAACTTCTAAGTTGCAAGCAACCTATTTTGAGAAATCCCATCTAAAATGTATATAAGTTGAAGAAATACACATTTGAAAAAGAAGGTAGTTCAAGTTTATAAGTAATGGAGCCAGAGGTCTACAGCAGGAATGAAATCCTAATCTAGGCTGTGTAGGCTTTCCACGCATATGGTCTTTCAATGGTAGGCATGTGGATGACTGTGTAAGTGTATGTGTGTGTGTGACCTGGATAATAAGGTGGCTAAAGACAGAAAAAGAGCATGAGGCTAATGATCAGATTGGGGCCTTTGTTATGAGTTTGTGCTGAGACTAACTAGCTCTATTATTTAACATGGGTACTATTGTGCAACCTCCATCCCTATGTACCACTCAGGTCTTTAGTGCCCAGGGCCCTCTCTGTAAACTTCGGACCTCAGCAAACACTGTCTGGAGGTGGAAAGGAGGAAGAGAATGTTGTCAGGCTGATGACATAATGTCTACAGTGTTTGGGTCACCTCAGCAGGAGCAGAGGGTTTGATTCAAAGGGCAATGTTGTTCCCATGGGAGATGTGAATAATTGACACCCTATAGAAATTGTCCGGCACAGCCTGATTCAGCCCCATGGCATGTTGGTATTAGATGCTTATATAACAAAGATTCTTTGGTTTTAAACAACAGAAACTACCTAGAACTAGCTAAGAAAACAAGATACTTTTGGAGGAAGATACTTAAGCATATGATGAAATTTAAAGAAATTAAACAGCCAAGTTTTCAGAGTCCAGAAACATGACAGCTCAAGAGGTCTTCCTTAAACTCTCAGTTTCTGTGAGTCTCTGCTGTAATTCTTGAAAAGGAGACTTTGTAGACTCAATTTGGGGTCCACTGTCCACCGAGTCCATTTAGCTATGGCATACCCAACTGCCATCTTCTCTCTTCTTTCTTACTAGAATTTTGATTTATTCAGGAAAGTGAACAATCTCAAGGAAGATAGGTCCCTTCTCCAGTCCTAGTGCATGGATTATGTAAATTTAGACAGTCTAAACCAATCATAGTAATTCTATTTCTCTTTCTCAGTAATTGGTCTGGGGTGGCCATGTGACCCTGTTCTAACATAGGAGATAGAATTTGGCTGGATATAATCCTAGGAAAGGTTTTTTATTTTTCCTTATAAAAAGGAATATCAGATTTAGCTGGCATGGCTCCTTCTCCATTTTCTTTCCCCTTATTCTCTGAATGCAGACACAATGTCTGGAGGGTCAGCAGCCATCTTGGGACCATGCAGTGACAAGCACAAGAGGAAAGTTGTGTGCTAAGCATAGAAGACACAAAGAAGAAACAGCCAAGGTCCCTGTATGGTTGAGCTGTCAATCATTGACAATGGACTACATACCTCTGATTTGTTCTTATTTGAGGAAAATGATAACATACTTGTTGCAATTGCAGTGAACTTTAACAGGTTATTATCATTGATATTTTTACTTACAACCAAAAGCATTCCCATGGTTTTTGTATGGTAAAAACATGGGTGCTGGGAACCAACTCCTGTGGCTCAGAGAATGATTCTCAGATTTTTAATAGAGCAAGAAGACTATCTCACTCCTAAAATGGTGAGATATTCAAAAGTGCACAATCAACGCCATCCGAGTGCCTGGAAATCTCATCACTGCTTCAGAGCAGACAGGGAAACCCTGTTTGTACCACTAGATGCCTATCATAGGCAGAACTAATGACCTAATTAATTTCACTGATTTTTATTGACCTCCCTCATCATCTGCTTGATATTTTTCTAAGTGGCAGGGATAGACTAATAAAGACAGAAAGAATCTTGCTCTCCCTGAGCTAATATCGTATAGGGAAAAGTCAACAATAAACACAGAAAGAAATGAGCAGGATCACTTCAGATAATGAGAAACTCTGTAAGAAACACAAAATAGGGTGTTACGCTAGAGGGTAAAAGGAGGCTGTGTCCATGGAAGGCCTAAAAAGTGATACTGCAAATAACCCTTGACTTGCGGCAGGAAGCTAGCCATGTGAGCCTGAGGGCTTAGCCATTCAGAAAGGAATGGCCAGTGCAAAGTCCTTATGGCAGGAATGAACATGACCTGCTGGGAACACAGAATGAACCATTAGTGGGAGTTCCTTGCATAGGGAGGCTGCCCACACTCATCTCGTGGTAATGTCCCAGCAACTGAGCTCATTGGCATCATGATGGATCTTGAGGCTGCTGACTAAGCTCTGTGTTATGGGCAAATTGTCTTATCACTTGCTTCAGGCTTTCAGAGCTCAGGGGATGGGACTGCTAAGGGACAGTGTATGCAGTGGACTCTGACGAGAGCAACCGATTCCTTTCTGTCTTTTCCCTGTGAGAATGATCTATCATTCCCAGCCCTCGTACTTGGAGACTGGCTTTCCCCAGAGCTGTCAGGGTTAGCTTCCCTTGGAATGGGCTCAGTTCTGTTCTGGAGAAACTAGTAGAGCATTCAGCTGGCACACAGCTGCTTCAGGACCATGCTCTAGTCACTTCCTCAAATTACAGCTGCCACGGTTGATGTATCTAGTGCTTGAGAGCCCTCACCCATGGAGAGGCCCATGCAGAGAGGCAGGAAGCCTATAAGGCCCTGGGCTGTGCCTCCCAGCCTGCTGAGGCTGGTCTTACCTGGCATCATTGTCAAGTGATACTTATCAGTGAAGCAGTCACATGGAGATCACAGGGCTAGAAGCTCCTTCAAAGGTCATCCTGTTCTGCATTCCTCATGTGTCTGGCATTACCCAGAACAAGTGTGGAATGCCACCACCCCCATTTCTAGCAGGTTGCCTGCTAAACTGGATATATACCCAGATCTTCTGGTACAGAATCTAGTTCCTTTTTTCTCTACCACTTGAACTTGAGGATAGTTTTGAATCACTGTGATTACATTAGATACTAGATTTCCCTTGGGGATGTTTGGAATGTGATTCCTCTTAAGAGAGCCAGGTTGCCCGAAAGTGCCCAACCCACTGTTTAGAAACCCTGGGTTTGGTTCTCCTACACCTGGGAAACAAAACTACAAAAAAGTTGATAGGGATTGTAGTGATTAATGCCCCTCCTTTATAGACTAGAAGGAAAAATAAAAAGGAAGAATGACCTGACCAAGATTAATAATGCTACAGCATGAGATGGCTCTTTGGGATCACGTGGTCTATCATAGATGTTTATAGAATTTTGTTGTAATGTGCTCTCTGACTTATGGAACAAAGAGAAAAAGATCCTGTGTGTCAACAATGTGTACCATCAATATTCTCTGTGTCTCTATCTTATGTGAGTCTTACTACCCTGTGTATTAGGCATCAGTGCATACAAAAGGAATCTGAGGCCTGGAAAGACTAAATCCATTTAGTTAGTAAATGATAACACTGGACTCAAGTTTAAGCCTTCTGACTTTTATCTGATATCATCTCCAAGTCCATCTCCACTTTCATTCTCTGGGAGTTGAAGGTGTAGCAGAAATTAGCCATAACTTAGGTAGGGCAAGATATATAGGCCTTCCAAGCAGTGTCTACTCCATTTCAGAAGCAGCTATTCTGGGTTGCTGGAAATTCTCAAGAAAGGATTCTGAGTTTTACTGAAGCACCCTCACCTTCACTGGTGGGAGAGAAGTGTGACTACTTCCCTCTTAGAGCCCCTGTGGCTGACACAGGCCCTGTGATTGCTAACATAGCTCGGTGCTGTCATCTCAGTTGCTGCCTCTACTTGTATTAAATACCACCTCCTAGACATAACAGCTTAAAAATCCAAGCTGTTAGAATCAGCTGGATAGCACAAATTTGGTTCTACCACTTATTCTGGGTGGTCTGAGTTATATTACTTCAACTTCCTGTGTCTCAGTTTTTTCATCTGTAAAATGGGTCTAGTCATAGTACCTTCCTGGGAATATGGTGATGACCAGATGAAGCACTTAGAAGAGTAAGCACTCAGTAGATGTTACTTGTTGCTGTATTTGGTCCTGATACAACTAAAGCAATTCTGACAGAGCTGAGTTTCCCTCAGCAATGGAAACGAAGTATATGCAAAGATCATGAATTCAGGTGGGCATGCCAGGGTAAGAAGTATCCAAAAAATACAGTCACACAGTTTACTTCTTAACTCTGAGGATTAATCTGTTTGGACCCCATACCATAAGCGTTTTCTTCACTTTCTGCCAGCATCACCCCTTTCACAGCAGAAGGCTTTAGCTCACCCACCTGAAAAGCTAAAGCTGACCTAGAGGTTATGATTATGTATTTAGCCTGAAAGAGGAAACAGAAGTAAGAGCCTCTTATGTAACTCGAAGAGCGTAAAGGAGCCAATGATGAAAACCACTGCCCTGAACTTTTCCAAAGCACCATAAATCTCGCTGTGTTAAGATTCTGCTGGCATTGCCAAGGCATCGTTTGTCTTATTGTTTTTGTCTTAAGATAGACTAAAAAAACAAAGTAACAACCCCCCCCACTAGAATAGATTATGTGTTTATGATCAGAGCTATAAAACTGCCACTGTTTCAAGTTACGCCCATCACCTAAAATACACTCCATGCCTATTTTATGGTTTCTCAGCAATATTCTGACTCTAATTTGACCGCCTTTTACGGTCTCTATTTCCTCATTCAAAGCTGGTTTTCCTTCCTTTTCCTAAGCCTTTGTGTTTTTTTTTTTTTTCTCTTTCACTTTTGCTTATGTTTTTGCTATTTAGACCAAGCCTCTACTGACCTTTCAGTTACAAATAGAGGAGCAAAGTTGGAGAACAGAGCCAAGAGATAAACTCAAGTGTCAGCTCAGCCTTCAGAAAGCAAACGTGCTTTGTGCTGTTTCTGGCCAGAGCAGGTGTGGCCTTGGTGGACTGTGGGGAACATTATGTCTCAGGTAAAAATAAATCACTAAGGCAAGGACCGAAATGCTACAAATCCTTCAGTTTGCACACTGATCATGGACTGGGAGCCACATGGAAAGAAGACGGGATTAGGAATCAATGAGGATCCTGCCCCTGGGTTTAGTCCCAAATACTCACCAATCAACTGTTTGGCCTCAGGTTAGTACCTGTGACCAAAAAACCCCCATTTTTTATCAACAAAAAAAATAGAATAAAATAAAACTTTGCCACTTATCCAGTTTGAGGCAGTTATAGCATTTTAACAAGTTTTCTTCGGACATAGTTGAAGTTCTTTGTGAACTTCTAATCCCATATCCTCTTCTCCCAACCCAGAGGTAAGTCCTGTCTTGAATGCGAATGCTTCCATACTCTGAGTACATGTACACCTGTTGTTTTGATGCTTTAAAACTTTAAATATATGAAAACGCAGAGTACATGTCATCCTGCAACTTGCTTTTGTTTTAGTTTAGCATAAGATTTCAGCAAGTTACCTTTAGTTCATGCATCTGAACTGCTTTGAGGTATAATGTTTCATAAGCAGACCTTTATATACTCACTGATTCTCCTGTTGCTGAACCCTTAAATTGCTTCAAATTTTGCACTATATGAACAACGCTTTAACGAGTGTTCTTGTACATTTTTTTGTCCTAACATACAAGAGCTTCTCTAAGACAGTGTTTTTATCAAAATGTTTTGTCCACATTCACACAGTTTGCATGGAAACTTAACACACACATGGACTATATTTAAGTGTACGTGCGCACATATATATGGAACAAAAGTCTCTCAAAATAATACTTAGCCTCATTTTCTATTCAATTCGAATCCAGTTTATTTTACACACCTGTCCATGTGCGTAGAGGGGAGGGCATGTTGCCATGTGTCTGTATGTGTATACATATGCCAATTGCAGTTATGAAACTAACTCCACCACCCAATGTTGTATCTTCACTGACATTTTGAAAAACACCGTTCTGGGATATATACCTAGACATGAACTTACTAGGTTATAGGTGTGTTCATCTTCAAACTGCTGAGTTTGTGAGTTCATTTCATGCAGTTAAATGGATATTTGTAGTCAGCAAATATTCTATATCTTTCTAGAAGGGAGTTTTCCAGGTTGTTTAGTATGCCATCTGGCTGCTAATAGAAGGCCTGTGTTAAACTTTCTGAGCTTGGATTTTTCAATTGTCCCAAAAGGTTCACACAAAATAGTAGATTCTTTTCTCTGCAGGGTCCCAGGAAGAGTGTTATAGTCTGTATGTAAGTGTATGTAAGTTGGGGGGGTGAAGGCAGGGGCAGGGAAAGGGAGGGAATGTAGTTGCAGGCTTTTCATTCCAAAGAGCCCCATTTTACTTATTTATTTATTATTTTCTATTGTTTGAGATTCACTGAGGTTACTAAGAATTAGGTTACACTGATTGCATTTGTTAGATAAAGTCTCTCTTGTAATTGTGTCCTGCCCCCAAGAGGTGAGCCATACACCGTGACCCCCATCCCCCTTCTTTCTCCCCTCTCCCCACTTGCTCATTCCCCTGTGCCCCCCTGTGTAGCCCCCCTTAGCTCATGTACTGCCTTCATATTAGAATAGAGTACATTGGATTCTTGCTTCTCTGTTCTTGTGATGCTTTACTAAGAATGTGTTCCACGTCCATTCAGGTTAATACAAAAAATATAAAGTCTCCATCTTTTTTAGTGGCTGAATAGTATTCCATGGTATGCATGTACCATACCTTGTTAATCCATTCAGGAGCCCCATTTTAATATCTAACCGTTGTATTTGCATCAGGTTTAATTGGCAAAAGACTCGTGCAGCTTAAAAGTATTCTTAAACTATGAGTTTAGAGATGTGCTCCAAAGCTCATTCGGAGCTAAACATAAATGAAATAATTTTTAAGACTATATGTCATTTAAAATTGAGAAGTGGATGGATCACTTGAGCTCAGGAGTTTGAGACCAGCCTGTGCAAGAGCGAGACCCCATCTCGACTAAAAATAGAAAAATGAGCTGAGCATGGGAGCACACATCTGTAGTCTCAGCTACTAGGGAGGCTCAGGCAAGAGGATCGCTTGAACCCAGAAGGTTAAGGTTGCTGTGAGCTATGATATCACAGCACTCCAGCTTGGGAAACAGAGCGAGGCTCTGTCTCAAAAAACAAACAAAAAAAAATTGCAGCCAGAATGAAAGGACGCGGTGGTTTATGATATAGGGTTTCCTGAGTTGGGGCATGCAGCGTCAGTTAACCCAAGATCCAACCTCCTCCTCTTGCCATGTGGACCTGACCATGGATGGGGCTCTTAGAACCCTGTAGGGCGATGAGTTGGGGGCACTCTCTCAGGCTAGAGCTGTCCTTTGAGGGCAGCCATTTCTATTCTGTCACATGGCCTTCACCTGCAGGAGGCTGCTTTCGGACTTATTTTGTTTTCATTGTGCTTATGTATTCTGTGAATAAAGAGCTAATATAAATTTTTCCAAAATCCATTTCTGCCCAAGAAACTTTTCCACATGCTTTTGATAAAGCTCCTTTACTCAGCAGGACATTCAGTTAAACCTTTATATTTATAGAGATGAAATTTTATTATCATTTTAATGAAAATATCTGGCTCCTCAAGTCTAGTTTTGCCTTCTCAAGTATAGTAAAAACATAAATTAAAAAAAAAACAACCCTCCCTAAACCTGGGTGGTAACTTGGTAGTAAAGTGAATTAGGCGTGGGCCTATGTTTATGAAGCTGTATGGGATCCTGGGCCTCTCTGCTAATAAGTACCCTTGCTGTCTCCCCTCCCTTGGACCCGGATTATTGCTTCCTCTCAGATTCTAGCCTCTCCCTTCAGTCCTGCTTATATTTCATCTTCTTTAATCACTGTTTTTATCACAGAGAACTCTTAAGGGATCTTCTTTTCCCACCACATCCAATGTAGACTCAGCCGCCTGTTTTCCAAGCTTCCCCTAATCTATTTTCTTTCCTTACACATTCAGCTTTATATCCCTTGCCAGATGTGGTTCTGGTTATCTGGCTCCAGTGGTTTCGAGATAATGGAATTTTTGTACACCAAAAAGAATTTTATATCTGCGTCCTTTTTGGGGGAAGCACATTTCAACCCAATTCCCTTAAACAAAAGCACATGTCAACCATGATCGTTTACCTCCCCCACAGGCCCTGTGCGCAAGACAGTGGGGTCTTTCGAGGGCAGCAGCTGTGAGGAAGGAAGCAGTTTATTTGTCACTCTTTTTCAATATTCTGGGTGAAGTGAGGCACTGAGAGAAGTGACTGTTCACGGGAGTAGTTCGTGAAACATGCTGCCATCTTAACAAGACAGGCAGAATCAAACAACACAGAAGGTGAATATGAAAGATACCAAATATCAAGCCAGGAATGGCTGGTTCAGGAATTCATAAAGAGGTCCACCCTGCGTGAGGGAAAACTCAGCAATTCGCCAAGCTCTGTGAAAGATGCTATAAGTGAAATGTCAGTAAATGAGATCCAGGGGAAGGCTTTTAATATCTGTGAACATAGTTTATTTTCCACTTTCTGTGTAGGGGGTGTGTATATGTAACTAATGGCATTTACTTTGTTTTTCCCTATTTTATTTATTTATTTTTTATTTTAAAGATTTCTTTTCTTTTTTTTTTTTTTTCTTTTTTGTAGAGACAGAGTCTCACTTTATTTCCCTCGGTAGAGTGCTGTGGCATCACAGCTCACAGCAATCTCCAACTCCTGGGCTTAGGCGATTCTCTTGCCTCAGCCTCCCTAGTTGCTGGGACTACAGGCACCTGCCTCAACATCCTGCTAGTCTTTTGTTGCAGTTTGGCCAGGGCTGGGTTTGAACCTGCCACCCTTGGTATATGGGGCCAGTGCCCTACCCACTGAGCCACAGGTGCTACCCTGTTTTTCTCTATTTAAATAAATCCTACCTCTTCTTCTTAGTAGCTGTATGGTTTGGGAAAAGTTTTTTTATCCATTAAAAATGAAGGTAATAATGGTATGTTTTATATAGAATCATTGTGAACATAGATAATGGCTCAAGAAAAAATATTAGCTATTATTTTTATCACCATAATTATTATTAAGTATGCATAAGCTGTTCTTCATCTAAGCACCTGCTAAAATTTCACCTTCTCTCAAAATATCTCCAAGTTAGTTCAGTTCAGCGAATATTTAGTGAGTGCTCAATATCTGGCAGGCACTGGGGAAGTGCTAATGATACTGAAAGTATAATATTGACCTTGCCCTTGAACAGCATACCTTCTGGTAGGGAAAGCACACTCATAAGTTGATTATTTCACTATACAGTTGTACTGTCTGATATAGTCACCACCACCAGCCATATGTGGCTATTGAGCTGTGGGAATGTGACTAGGCTGAATTGAGATGGGCTGTCTGTATAAAAGACACCGTGGATTTTGAAGTGTTGGCATTATAAAATCTTGTAAAATATCTAGTTGTTAATTTTTAACATGGCTTTGATTGCCTATTGAAATGATAACATTTTAGATATGCTAAGGTAAATAAAATACATAATCAAATTAATTTTGCCTTTTTCTTTTTAACATTTAAAAATTTGACTACCAGAAGATTTAAATGTGTCTGGTTCTGTTACGTGATATTTCTGTTGGACAGCTCTGGTCTCACATGAGACAATGGAGGTTCAAGCAAGTCGTCTGCCAATGCTGATGGAAGGATGCCTGGAGAAGCAGGGGAAGCCTCTGCTGAATGTTAAAGGATGACCAGAAGTTGACCAGGCAGAGTCAGGTCTAAAGGGCCCTCCAGAGGAAGGTAACAGGATAGCTGTGGAGGGCACGACTGGAAGTGTTTGGTTGTTTGATAGCACAAAAATCATTGCAGACTGGGAACTGGTAGGAGATGAAGTTACAAGAGAATTGAAGTCCTATCATTTAACATACAACCACCATTAAATACTCTGTTCCTTGTCTTAGGAGGTCTGGTTATGATGCCGCTCTTCATTTCTTTGAAGGTTTGGCCTATTAGCTGTTGAAAGTTAGAAGTTATGTCCACAGAAGGCTAGACTCTCCTGGAGTATAGATAGAACTAATGAATGCACATATGGCTGCTTGGCAGGAAAAATGCTATTTCTCTTCTGTAGGTCCCTCTAAAGAATGAATGGGCAGCCTACAATTGCTCCCTGAACACAAGAACTA
Source organism: Otolemur garnettii (assembly GCF_000181295.1). NCBI lineage: Eukaryota > Metazoa > Chordata > Mammalia > Primates > Galagidae > Otolemur > Otolemur garnettii. The sequence goes on from NW_003852401.1 coordinate 24,262,622, forward strand.
ATGAATGGGAATCATATAGGGGCATGATCTGATTCATTGGCCCCAAGGAGAATATACATGGCTGCCTTCAAATCCATCTGCCTGTCAATGGATTTCACTGGAATCTCTCCTATCCCAAATACTTACTAATAAGAAATGTAATCATTCATCAGATTATATTAATTTGGAAGCTCATTGTCCCCATCCTATCACACCTCAGATTTTCTGCCTTTAATAACTAATAATTAACTAGATGTTTAGTAAGTCACGCAAGATTAGATAAAAGCAGAGTAGCAAGAGGAGAACCCAAGTGGATAGAGAGGCTACTGAGTTAGAGGGCTGCTTCTGTAATTCATAGTAACATGCTATGAATTACATGGAGATCTTGAAAAATGCAAACTCTGATTCATTAGGGCTAGGGAAGAGAGCAACAATTTGTATTTTTATCAAACTCCCAGGTGCTATCAGTGCCACTTGCAGACCACACTTTGATCTGTAAAATCTTAAGGTTTGCGTATATGGTACAATCCCTTACAAAGGCTGGATTCTGCATTGCAACCTCCCTGATGGGAAACCTCTCCTGGAAGATCTCTGTTGTGCCTCATTTCCTCCTCCTTTGTGGAGTGAGTCTTACTGTTGAAAGGGTTTTTTTGTCTCTAGATGCTATCCAGGCAATTTCTGTGCATTGGTCCTTGCTCTATTTTTGGAACCACTAAGACTGAATCTAGTCTTTCTTTCTTAAGACAAGTCATTTGGCAATTTGAAGAGCATTTTTATATTCTCCTTAATTCTTCTTTTCAGTGGATGAAATCTTCTCATCTCCTTTAGCTGTTAATCATAGAACACTCTGGACTCTCCCAGGAATCGGTGTCCCCTAAGTGTACCTCTCTTAACTGAGCACAATGTTCCAAGCTTTGTCCAAACATCAAAAAATAAAATGGGCCTGATACCAACCTAGCTTTTGATTCCCTGCCTCTGCCAGAGAATCCTCAATCATCTTGGTTGTTTGGCAACCACATCAGACTTTAGTCGCATAATGAACTTGGTTGATAAGAAAGAGCCCTATTTTTTTAGGGCTTGAACTAAAAAACTGGTTGATTCATCCAGCAAATTTGTAGGGATTATTTTTTTTTAAAAGAAGCTGTGATATCTTCTTTTCTGATTAGAAAATAAATATTTAGAAATTTGGAAAATGTGAACAAGCAAAATGACCACTATTAATATGTTGATATATATAATATAAACCAATTTTTTCTATGCATAGGAATGCATGGTATTATTAATTACATTTTGCAGTGGCTTTGAATAACTCTTTGTGAACATGTTTCATATTAGCATCATTTTATTAGCTACATAATATTTAATCATATTGAAGTTCTGTCATTTATTTAACCAGCCCTCTATTGTTAGATATTTAGGTTATTTCTGATTTTTTCTATGTAGATAGGAAGTTTGTATTTTATTTCTCCAGTGACATATTTACAGTTGAATGTAAGTTAAAGACCTGCTTTCACACCAAAGCCAGGTCCTTTGGGTGGTTCAGTCAAAAAGGTGAGACCTCCAGCTGGTTCACAAGAGAAGGACCCATTCCTTGGCCCAATTTTAGAAATTATGCCAGCCTTGAGCTCATCAATAACATCTTCAGTGTCCTTAGGTGTCAGATCCTCATAGTAATTGTCATTTATCTGAACGATTGGTACATTTACACAGTCCCCTAAACATTCCACCTCTGTAAGAATAAAAACTTTGTTCCAACTCTGTAAGAGAGAAAAGTTTGCCAGGTAGTCTCCCCAACCTTTATTCCAAGCTTTTTCTGAACTGCTTCCAGTATGCTGTCGGAGTTTCGAAGCATGCATGGTGTAGCAGTGCAGCCCTGAATGTGACATTTTCCAAATGGCTTTCCATTAGACTTGTGTATAAAGATGCTACTTCATATTCTGTCATTGGAGGGATGTGTAAAACTTCTGGGACCTTATATCAATAAGCAGAGAGGGCAACACCTGTGCTGCCTTTGAGCTAAATCCAGGACTGTAAGGACAGCCTCTGCTTTATGCTCTTCTAGGTAGATTTTTACCATTGCCTCTATCCCCTTGTATAGTTTTCTGGTGTGAAATCAAATGGAGTGTCTGGGTTATTCTCAGGAATATCTCTGTGTGCAACTAAAGCTCCTCTAGCTCTATTTTGCACAGCTGTCTTTTTTTTTTTTTTTTTTTAGACAGAGCCTCAAGCTGTCCCCCTGGGTAGAGTGCCATGGCATTACAGCTCATAGCAACCTCCAACTCCTGGGCTCAAGCGAGTCTCCTGCCTCCGCCTCCCAAGTAGCTGGGACCACAGGCGCCCACCACAACACCTGGCTATTTTTTGGTTGCAGCCGTCATTGTTGTTTGGTGGGTCCGGGCTGGGGATTCGAACCCGCCACCTTAGGTGTATGTGGCTGGCGCCTTAGCCGGTTGAGCTATAGGCGCCGAGCCTGCACAGCTGTCTTATGTAAATTCCTTATATGTCTGCCCCACTAGGTGGCGAAGCCAGCTACCTGGCGAGGACTATCGCAAAGGAGAATATGGATGGCCAGGTCATTTCTGGTTGTTTTTTGTTACAAATCAATGCTTTAATAAATATCTATGAATATAAAGTTATGTATATAAATATTATAATTATATATACATACTTTGTATATAATATATGCAATTTGTATATGAATTATATATACATACATATATTTAAAGGGTAAATTCCTGGAGAAATTAGAAGATTAAAGAGTAGGATATTCAAAGTTTTTAAGCCAATTAATATGTTTTGTCATATTGTCCTATAGGAAAGTTGTACCAATAGTATGCATAACTACCAACAGTAATTTAAGAGTACGATTTTTCCTGCATATTTACATCCACATTCATTAAAAAAAATGTCTGTGATACTTTGAACAAAAATAATGATATTACATTGTTTTATTTTGCATTCTAATGACAGTGAGATTGAACTTTTTAAAGTTGTCTAATTGTCATTTTAATTTTTTCTTTGGAGAAATTACTTTTTTTTTTTTTTTTATTGCGGTTTTTGGCTGGGGCTGGGTTTGAACTTGCCACCTCCAGCATATGGGGCTGGTGCCCTACTCCTTTGAGCCACAAGTGCTGCCCAGAGAAATTGCTTTTTGTATTAGGGTATTTTTATTTTTCTTAATGGCTTATAGTATTATTTAATTGCAAAGAATATTTGTCCCAAATAATTTTTCTAATTTTTTTTGCTTTTTAGTTTTGTATTTCCTTATAACTGGAATGTGTTCAGATTATGTTTTTTCATCAGATTGTTTTTGATTTATAGGAAAGTTACATGTTTTGTGTATATATGAACTGGTAAGCTTGCTGAACATTCATATTTATTTAAGTAGCTTTTAAAGTTAATATTTGAATCTTGTTTCTTCTTGTCTTGTTGCATTCCTAGAAATTCTAGAACAATGCTAAATAATAATAGTGGCATTGGGCTTCCTTGTTTTGTTTCTGTTTCATTATTAAGCATATTACTGGGTTTTGGTTTAAGATATATATGAAACCAAATATGTGTTTGTTAAGAAAATATTCATGTATTCAGATTTTTTTCATAATTAAAAAAATAAATGGTAGCTGTTGCTTTTATCAAAAAATCTTTCAGAAGTATGGAGAATCCTCAAAGATCTCAAATTAGATCTCCCATTTGACCTCACTACTAGGCATCTACCCAGAAGAAAAAAAATCATTTTATCATAAGGACATTTATACTAGATTGTTTATCGCAGCTCAATTTACAATCTCCAAGACATGGAAACAACCCAAATGACCATCAACTCAGGAATGGATTAACAAATTGTGGCATATGCACACCATGGAATATTGTTCAGCCATAAAAAGGATGGTGACTTCACATCTTTCGTGAAGTATCACAAGAATGGAAAAGCAATTATCTGATGTACTCAATATCTAATATGAAGCTAGTAGACTATGTGATAGCTAGTAGACTATGTGATGCATGTCCACATGGGTCAAAAACTCATTTCATTTCAAGCTGGGGGAGGGGTAATAAGGAAGGATAAAGAAGGGGGAGGAACAGTGGTTGGCATGCTCTCACTGAATGAGCATGGGGTGGGGGAGGTTGGCACACCTTCTGTGTGGGAGACATAACCACAAGAGGGACTTTACCTAACAAAACCAAGTATTTTGACCTGTTTATTTGTACCCTCACAGTAACCTGAAATAAATTTATTTTTTAAAAAATCTTTTAGCATCTGGTTTTTGTTTTTTTTTTTTTTTTTTTTGATTGGGGCCAGGTTTGAGTCCACCACCTCTGGTATATGGGACTGGTGCCCTATTCCTTTGAGCCACAGGCACCGCCATAACATCTGTTTATATGAACGTGGTATCTCTGTCTCTCAACAATTTTTTGATGAACAATGTTCATCAATGTTTTTCATGAACCCTTTGTGATATGTTACAGACATGATGTTCTGTCAACCCTGAGTACTTTAGTGTATATTTTCTGTAAATAACAAATATTCATCTATAGGCATTACCAAAATCAACCATGAGAACCTGAGAATAAACATGCAAACATAATTTGCTTTTGTACATTTCAAAGTTATAAGTGTGTCCTTAACTCAGAATGTGTGCATTGAGCCAGTTAGGTGTAATTTAGCCCAACCCCTCCACCCACCCCCAACTTGCCTGATTCCTGTTGAATTATACTTCCATATGTACACGTAAGTGTTGAATGACTAGTTTCTGTATAGTGTCAAGTACACGTGCTATTTGTTTTCCCATTTTTTCAATACTTCACTTAGAAGAATTGTCTCTAGTTTCATCCAGGTTGTTACAAAAGGTACTAGATCACCATTGTTTTATGCCGAGTAGTGCTCTATGGTATATATACAGCACACTTTATTAGTCTACTCATGTACTGATGGGCACTTGGGTTCTTTCCACATCTGCAACTGTGAATTGTGCTGCTATAAATATTTGAGCACAAGTGTATTTTTGATAAAATACCTTTTTTCCCTTTGGGTAAATACCTAGCAGTGAGATTGCTGGATCAAATGGTAGGTCTACGTTCAGTCTTTGAGATATATCTACACTACTTTCCATAGTAGTTGCAGTCCCACCAACAGCGTGGAAGTGTTTTGTTCTCTCCACACCCACACCAGCACTGTTTTAGGACTTTTTCTCAGAGCTATTCTCGCTGGAGGTAGGTGATCTCTCATTGTGGATTTGATTTGCATTTCCCAAGGATTAGAGATATTGAGCACTTTTCCCTGTGTTTGTTGCCCATTAGACTATCTTCATTTGAAAAGTTTCTGTTCATGTCATTTGCCCACTTTTTAATTGGTTTGATTTTTCCTTGCTGATTTGCTTGAGTTCTTTATGGATTCTGCTTATCTGCCTTTTATTAGATGTATAGCAGGCAGTATTTTCTCCTATTCTTCAGGTTTTCTATTTATACTGTTGATTGTATCTTTGGCTGTGTAGAAACTTTTAAATTTGATCAGGTCCCATTTGTTTATTTTTATGGTTGCTATGATTGATTTTGGGATCTTCCTCCTAAATGCTTTCCCTCGGCCAATATCTATGAGAGTTTTTCCAACATTTTCTTCTAGAATTCTCATAGTTGCATGCTTTAGGCTTAAATCTTTTATCCATCATGAGTTAGTTTTTGTGAGTGGTAAGAGAGATGTATCCTGTTTCAGTCTTTTACATGTGGCTGCCCAGTTATCCCAGAACGATTTATTGAGAAGGGATTCTTTTCTCTAATATATATTTGTGTCTGTTCTGTGCTAGATAGACATAAACATGTATTAGAAAAAAGATAGATGATTCTTTGATAGAATCAGATGGGAATATGAGGATGGTTTTGTATCTAGGTTTTCTGTTGTGATCCATAGGTCTATGTCTCTATTTTATATCTGCCCCATGCTGCTTTAGTTACTATAGCTCGTAGTATAGCTTGAGGCCTGGTAACGTGATACCTCCCACTTTGTTCTTCTGTAAGTTTTCACTGGCTATTTGGCATCTTTTCTTGGTTTGATATGAAGTATAGAGCTATTTTTTCTAGATCTCTGAAAATGGTATTTTAAATGGGATGACATTGACTCTGTAACTCACTTTGGGTAGTACGTGCATAGCCCTTTACCAGTGTTGGTTCTGCTGATCCATGTGCGTGACATATTTTTCCATCTCTTACATTCTCTGCAATTTCTTTCTGCAGTGTTTCATAGTTCTCCCTGTAGAGGTCTTTCACCTCCTTTGTTAAATATATTTCTAGTTATTTTATTTTCTTTGTTGCTACTGTGAAAAATATTGCACCTCTGATTTGATTCTCAGCTTGACTGTAACTAAAATGTGTGTGATCCTGTAATATTCTGATAATAAATAAAGAAGAAAGGAAACCCCAAGGCAGGTGTCAATAGGGGCTCAGTGGGCAGAAAGTAAGGCATTGCCAGGCATGCTGATGAACAGTTGGTCAATGCAGTGGTGATTGGGAGGAACAAGTGGCTGTCAAGATAGAAAAGATCTAAAATGGCACACGAGAGATGTCTGATACCAACCCAATTATAAAACACCTACTTTTGCAGTGTTCCAAGTCAAATGCTACAGCTGAGCATCACAAATTTCTCAAATTTGCTATGTTATTTTCTTAGAACAGTCTCTTCCAGATAAGAATCCCTGTCACTCTGTATTATCTTGATTGCTAAATAAAATACTTTTAAAATTATTCATTCAAAATAAAAATATCAACAAAAAACAGTGATTGACACATTATTATCACCTCATCTTTAGATTCCATTCAAATTTGTGAGTTATCTCAAGCATGTCCCACTAATGTCCAGCTCAGAGTTACATGCTATCCCTACAAACATTATACACAAATGTTCATAACAGCATCATTCATAATAGTCAAAAGTACAAATGACCTAAGTGTTTCTCAGCTGATGACTACATAAACACTAGTCACTACATCACTGCATAAAGTAATATTGATACATGTTAAAACATAGATGAGCCTTGAAAGAATTATACTAAGTGAAAAAAGCCAGTCATAAAAGACTACATATTACACATAATGTGTGATTCTATTTAAGTGAAATGCCCAGAATAAACAAATTCATAGATATTCTAAAATTTCAGATAGACTAGAAGTAGATCAGTGTTACCTAATGATTGGGGGTGTTTAGAGAAGGAATAGGGAGAGACTGCTATTGGATATGGGGTTTCTTTTGGGAGTATGAAAATGTTTTAAAATTGGATAGTATGGATGTTTACAGATCTTTGTGAATATGTGAAAAAATTTTATATAATTTGAGAGGGTGAATTTTATGTGATGTGAATTGTATCTTAATAAATCTGTTATTCAAAAAGAAGATTTATATGTTCCACTTACGTGTTTGTTGTTCCTTTGGTCTCCTTTACTATGGAACAATTGCCAAGTCTTTTCTTGACTTTATTGACCTTAACACTTTTGAAAATTACACATCAGTTCTTTTGTGGATTGTTCCTCCATTTTAGTTTGTCTGATGTTTTCTCATTCTTAGGGTCAGGTTATGCGTTGGCCAGCAGTATCACAGAAGGAATACTCTGTTGTCCTTGTGTCTTATCAAGTGGTACATGATTTTGAATTGTCTCATTACTGGTGTATTCAAATTGATCACTTAATTAAGGTGTTATTTGTCAAATTTTTCACCTGTAAAGTTATTGTAGTTCTGTTGGAAATAATTTTGTTTTGTGGAAAGGTACTTTGAGATACTTAAATGTCCCATTTTTCAAACATTTGTTTATTTTTATCACTATGAACTCATGTTTTCATATTTGACCTATAATTCATTCCTAAAGGTATCTATTTCAGTTTTCAAATTATCTCAGAGTTGTGGGACTCTGTCATCCCGGCTTCTGTGTCCCTGTGGGCTGTGCCTTTCATTCTTCAAGTACTTCCTTTCTTTCTGGTAAAAGATGCTCTAGTTACATCTTGTATTCTGCCTGAACCATCTCTAGAAGTAGCCATTTTTTAAGGAGGACTTGGTCCTTTTAGGAGAGAATGATATTTAGAAACCATAATTGGATCTCGAAGGTGTGCTCACTGCTCTTTGGATGTCACTGCTTCCAGCCCTCTCCTGGTGGACTGAACTAGAGAACGAAAGCATGTTTATGTGGATAAACCTGAATTTATGGTTTTCTATTTATATATCTAACCATCTATCCATCTGTCTATCCATTCTTTCATATGTAGAAAACTACGAGTTTACATTGATACCTTAATACACTTTCACAGATTTATTCTAATTTTCTCCCTTCCCACATTTGTAAGTCCCTTCTCTGAGATAAGAAAACCCCGATTTCATTATCCTTTTGATATATACTTACAAGATCAGACCCTTGTATAAAACCAATCTTTCATCCACTGCCAATGCCTTCTACCCTGTGTGCCCTTCTCAGACCACTCTAGTTCCAACGTCTGCCCTCCACACTGGCTCCTTCTCAGACTTAGCTAATGGCTTTTGGGCTGAATTGTTTGGGAAGGGGAGGGGATAGGTGGAGAAATATTGGGCTTTTTTCTTTTGACTTAAAATTTAGTAGATCTTACTAATAGGGTTTTTGATTACGTTGATTCATCCTTGGGCTTTGCAATGTACTGTGCTTTGATTTTTCTACTCTTTTATTTAAGATTTCATGATAAGTTAATTTATTTTGCTGACCCAGAAAAGCTTCAGAATTTTAGGAATTTTCTTAGACATTTACTTATTTTCATTCTCTTTGATTTCTACAGAAGGGATACAAAGCTTCTCCTAACTTCTTTGCATTTTTCCAGTGTCTTTGATTTTGGAAATGCCTATCAGAATGATGGTTATGTTTTCTGTGGTAGAAATTATTGAAGTGTCTCGGAAAGAAGGAATCACAGAATATCTATTTTCCAGCAGTGATGTATGACTATTGCAAAAGCCTCATCGTTATTTATAATGCCCTAACACTTTTTCATACAAACATAGTAGATACTTCCAACATTTCTTCCAATTTCCAAAAAAAAGAGAGAGAAAAGAGAAAAGAAAAATGAATTTAACCGAATACCCATCTATTAGCCTAGTGGTAGAAGTGACAAGCCTTAAAAAATAATTGGAGGACCAACTAATACCAATACTGCTATTCTTCCTATCCGGCCTAACCTAACAGAATATCTTAGAGCCCACAAGGACATTTATTGAGAAAAAATAAACCTGCTTTGAAAAATATTTATATTTTAAATAGAGATGGAATGTGGGGAAGTACCATGTAGCCATCTATCGTTCTATAAATGGCGATAATTGACAGTGACCTGAAACCTGAAGGTTATAATGGTTCAATAACATCTACAGTTTTGCCATTCAGGACTGCCTTTGATCCCTACCAGAACATCACCACTCTGCCTGGGTTCTTTTAAGGCTAAGTTGCTTATATGTATCTAAGTAGGCATTTAAGTTTAGAGACAACCATCTTTCAAGTATGATTTTCTTCTTTCACAGACACAAAGACTGGATTGCTATCCTTTTTACAAAACAGAGGAGAGAAAAATGTTAATTTTTCATTATAGACTTTAAGTGTGTTGTAGTGTGATCAGTTGACCATTGGGGAACTGTGCCTCCTAGGGTACTGCCTGTCTAAAAACAAAGATCAAATAGCTGCATTTTGGAAGCATGCATATTCATAAAACTGCAACGTCAGATTGGTTGCAGGAGCACATCAGCTGGAATACAATCTGAGTTTATGGTCAGAACATTTATTCCGCGAATGTTTATTGAAATACTTCCGTGTCCTGGACACTGTCTTAGGTGCTTGGAGATGTGTTAATAAGCAAGGCAAATATGTTTCTTGCTGCTAAATGTTTACCCACTGACTTTCCAGTAACAAAAATTCTGCTTTTTAGTCTTCCAATTTCTGTAGTGTAAACTGCCAGAGCCGATTTCAAACTATTGATGTTGTGTAGGGTGAGAGGGTATGGACACAATTGGCAATGGTGAGCCACTGTGAGCTTCAGCACACCCCTGTCCCTTGCTGTCCAAAAGTTTATGGTCAGGCTGGGGAGATATACATTTCAAATATTCCTCTTATAAAAGTATAAATTTGTGATAATGGCTGTAAGAAGGGGAATATAGATAGCATCGTTGTAGAATATAATAAAGGGATATAAGCTAGATTGAAGAATTACTAGCAATACTCTCTAGTAACTAATATTTAAACTGAGAGCTAAAGTAGGAAAAAGAGATTATAAAATAAGAGGAGAGCATTTTAGACAGAAGTTACAGCTCATGCAAAAGTTCTATGGTGGTAGGAAACTTGTAGCTGAAGAAAATAAAAGAAGGCTTTGTGGCTACAAAGTAAGAGGAAGAGGAACATGTGATGAGTTTGAAGTGGTAGGATGAAGAAGGGTTGGCTTATATACTGTGATACAGATGTGAATCTTTATCATAAAGACAGGGGTTATTATCCATTGAGGAATTTTAAGCCTGGGATTAAAATTATGGAATTGCATTCTGAAAAGATCACTCCTGCTACAGCATAAGAGAGTGGATTGGAGTTGACCTGGATGGAGAGTTGGGAGGCAATAAGTAGTCAATTATGTAGTCTATGGAAGAGATGCTCATAAATTGAAGTAGGGTGTTGGCAGTGAAAGTGGAAAGAAGTGGAGAGAGTCCAGAGATATTTATGACTTGAAATTGAGGTGAGTTAATAAGGGTTAGTGTCCAATATATTACCAGGACTGGCTGGGGTTTGCACAACTGGCTGGATAGTGGTGTGAGAGAGAAAACTATGAGAACACTATTTTGTGTGTCTGTGTGTGCATACAGGCAGAGGGGAATCATAACTTTTGGGCAGGGCAAGTATGAAGCATTGTTGCGACACCTAAGCAAATGTGTCAAGCTAGTTGGATAAGAGGGCCTAGAACTCAGAACAGAGGCTAGGCATAAAGTCTATATTTGGGGATGATTTGAACGTGAATGAATTTTGAGGAACCTTGTATCATAACCTGCTCTTTAGGAGCAGACATCTTTCCATCATTTGCTGGATGGCTTAATATTCCTTTTCTGGGAGGCTTTTTCATTTGTACAATGGGATAACAATGTTCTTGCATCATTTGGAGAGCACTGGATTTATTTTCTGAGCTATTTTTCTATATATATTTGTAGGCACTTTAATAGGGAGTGTATTAAAGGAAATAAAGCATGTAACATAGTACCTAACACATAGTTAAGAACTCAGAAAGTAACAATCATCATCTTCATGTCTTCATCACTATTACCTGATTTTCTCTTTTTTTAAATTTCAGGTTAATATGAGGGTACATTTAATTAAGTTACATTGTTTGCATGTGTAAGGTAAAGTGTTGAGAAATTAAAAATCAAGGACTCTGAGTGAGCACCCCAAGAGAAAAACATCTAAGAACAAACTAGAGCTTAGGAGCTTAACTAAACAAAAAACAACTTAATTTTAATGTTTCAATTAATTTTTAATAAAAATAACATTATTGACTAATAACAAGTCTATACAATCCTTACAAAATATAAGGTTAAGAAAACATTGAGTACAACTTGCCTACTTAAATGTTAAATGGTCCAAACACATTAAAATACAATGTGCAGCATGGCAGGGCCTGGCGAGTAATTGACCTAGCCTGGGGCCTGTAAAGGGATAAGACTCCAATCCTGAAGGGGGCTAGAACACAGAAACCCTGAGAGAGAGGTGGGTATCACAAAAGCCACTAGAAACAATATGTGCAACCAAAACCCACACAGAAGGAGGACCTCTGGGGCTGAGATGAGAAGAAAGACTTTTTCTCCCAACTTCCAACGGGGCATGGACATCAGCCCATTTGCCCCACAGGGGAGCAAGGGGTCTACCAGCCCCTTTAGACCCTTAAAGAATGAGGTCAACCAAACAGATGTGGGCACATCCTGTTTGCCTTAAAATTATGTTCCTTATTTCTCAAAAACACACAGAAAAAATAGTTAGCTATCAATGAAAAAAAGAGAAAAATTCATACAATTACTAATACATGACACAAATAGCCACTGGCTGATCTTTACTCAGTTCTCCATTGACTCACAGACCCTCCCACCTAAAATTAACATTGTAAAAACTCAATAAAAACTGAGTGGTCAAAATACAACCCCGAACCATTATATTCTCAATATGGTTAATGGGGGACCCCTAGACTCACCTTTAAACTTCCTCTCTGTCTTATGTCTTTGTTTCCCCCATTCAGTCAATTCCACTTTAACTGATACCCCACAATCCTGGAGAGGGGCTTGTCCTCAACAGTAAAGTCCAAGTTGTAATTGGGTCCTTCACTCAGGAGGTGTGCCATATAACCCTACATTGTACCCATTAGCTAGGAACTTCCCAAACCTTCCTGTCCTCCCCTCTTCTTGAATTTAATTGTGTTTTTCTCTCATATGAGCCTGTAGTTGTAAACCTACTAGTTTCAATTTCATATTGAATACATGGGATACTTGCTTTTCCATTCTTGTGATAATTTACTAAGGAAAATGCTCACCAAATCCACCCAGGTAAATACAAAAGATGTAAAATTTCCATCTTTTTATGGCTGAATAGTATTCCACTGGTATGCATATACCATAGTTTATTAATCCATTCATAGGTTGATAGGTACTTGAGTTGTTTCCATATCTTTGTGATTGTAAATTGAGTTGCGATAAACATTTTAGTGCAAATGTCCTTATGGTAAAATGATTTTTTTCTTCTGGATAGATACCTGGTAATGGCATTGTGAGATCAAATCTGTCTGCTTTTAGCTCTTTGAGGATTCTCCATACTTTTTCCCAAAAAGGCTGCATTCTCTAATTTTCATTATCAATAGGCTTGCTTCAATACCATATTGGAAAGGGATTCATGATCTTTAGGGGAAAGTGTCCGAGGTATCTATTAAATACTTGGTGGTGTGTGTGTGAGTATGTGTGTATGTGTGTAAAGGTGTAGGGAAGTAGAGACTGTTCTAAAAGAAAGGTTACAGACTAGCTTTAATATAGTTACTTTTGAAAGATGTGGGATTGAGAGGCAACAAACAGAACTTTTTTCTTTTTTTTTACTACCTGTAAAATTTGAATTTTTATTTCTATGCATTCCTTTTATAACTTCTTATAAAAATTATAAAGTCAGATATGGAAATATATGAATCACTGCTACAATATCATTAAATTGTTTCCCTGGTTAAAAGTAACTAAAATTGTTGATAGAAGATAAAACACAATCAAAACACTGTGTTTCAGTTGCTATGTAACAAACCTCCCCATACAGTAGCTTAAAACAACAGCATTTATTTTGCTCACAGAGTTGCCATGTGGCTGGGGCATGATGGGAGATTATGCCCCTGCCCCAGCTCACATCAGGTGGGGTGACCATCTGCAGGCGTACTCATTCATGTGTCCGGCGTTGATGCTGGCTGCTGTCTGGACCCCACATGGAGCTGTGGCTGGAATACCTACATGTGGTCTTTCCTAGGCTGCTAGTCTTCCTCACCCTCACCTCACTATGGTGGCTGGGTTCCCACCTCACTTATGGTGGCGACTGTCCCAAAAGGGAGCTAGGTGGAAGCTGTATCAACTTTTATGACCTATTCTTGTAACTCACACAGCATTATTTCCTGTACATTCTCTTAGTAAGGTAGTCACAAGGCATCACCCAGCTTCAAGGAGAAAAAAATAGACTCTACCTCATGATGGGAGAGTAACAAGTTTCATAAGAGGATATGGGACCAAAAATATTAATGTGACCATTTTTAGAACTATAACCTATCACAGTAAGTCCTCTCCTTTCTCATGTCATCTATGCCATAAATCTATAGTGCAAATATGGAAAATTAGCCAGATTCAGTTGCCACAGTTAGTTGTACATAAGAATTGCAACTGGACTCCAAAACCACATTAGTGCTCTGTGAGAGCTGTATTTTTACATGAGAAACCAAGGAAATTTAGTTTTACAGTGTTGTCTTTCCAATGCTGAGCAAAACTATAAGTCAAAAATCAATTTGGCAGTGTATAGTCAAATTTATCATGACCTAAAAGGCAAATGGACATGTTCCCGGGATAGTGGAAGTCTGCCTTAGCTTGGTCTGACCCAGAAAGCTGGTGGGTTTATATTACTTGTTTTTGTTTCTAAACTTTGTACTGAAATGCAAAAAAGAGAGCACAGAAGGGAAATTAGTGAAAATGAATGTTAATTTCAAGTAGTTCTCTTTGATGTGCATTGCTGTCCTTCTTATCCACTAGCCACACTTTATACAAGGCTGTGTGAAGCCTAATATGTTGTTTGAGAGGTGAATGTATTTTTCATATTCTTTATTTATTAGAGTTTGAGTCAATTCATTCATCTCCATCCCCAATGTCTTTGGTTTCAACTGGAGCATGTGTGCATAGACTATTATTAACAGGAGACTAATCACCCTGTGTTTATTGATTACCCTTAGAGTAGTGCTTAGAGGATTATCAGAATAAAATCCAATTAATTGGGTCCACTAGATTAGAATTTCCTTTTATTTTATGGTATGAATTCTTAGCCTAAAAGGAGATGAAAATATATCTGAAAATATTCTATTTTTCAAGTTTTTATTTCTTTAATTTTTTAGAGACAGAGTCTTGCTCTGTAACCCAACCTGGAATATAGTGATCTGGTCATAGTTCACTATAATCTTGAATTCCTGGGCTTAAGCATTCCTTCTGCTCAGCCTCCGAAGTAACTGGAACTACAGGTACATGCCACCATACCTGGCTAATTTTTCATAGAGAAAGGGTCTTACTGTGTTGCTTAGGCTGGTATCAAACTCCTGGGCTCAAGTGATCCTCCAACTTTGACTTCCCAAGATGCTGGGATACAGATATGAGTCATTGCACCTAGTCAAGATGCTAATTTTTAAAATGCCATTATTATAAATGTTGATTTCTTTTAACATTTCCAAGTTCTTTACTCATTTAAGGATTTAAGGCCATCAAATAACAGAAGTCTTAAAAACTTAGCATCTTTTCATAACTAACATGTGAAACAAAACAAAAAACAAGTAAAAAACCCAGACTTTCATATTTTTTAAAAGTGTGAAAACAGCTTTATACATGATTAGATATATTAGTTGCATTGAATTTTAATAAAGTTTTGTCTCAAAATAGTTTCTTGTTGAGACTGAAGACAAATATAAGACATTTCACCCAAGGCAATAGTTTATTCTTTAGAAGTTTAGCTTAAAACTTTTAGCAGTTCTTCTCCCATAACTACCAAGCACAAATAGCAAAATGAATAAACTAATAGCCTGTATCTTAACAACATAAATAGCATCTAATATTATGTGCCTGGATGTGTATATTTGTTGACATATACTTGTAAGGAAGTTTCACTAATGACCCCAGCATAGATAATTAACTATACAAATCATCAGTTACATTGTTAACTTGGCTATTCTTCAACTCACCTAGGGGAACTCATTAAATATAGATTCTAGAGTCCTGTACCCTGAAGAGGCTGCTCATAGACCAAGTATAAGAACAAGAAAAATCTACGTTCTTCCAAAGTTCCCCTTATGATTCCAGTTATCAGGAGCAAAGGAATTAGAACATTGCTAACCCTTAAAATGTTTGTTGTATGAGATCTGTCTTGATAGAATTTTTTGTGTGTGTGTGTATAAGACAGAGTCTCACTCTGTTGCCCTGGATAGAGTGCCCTCGTCAGCTTCTCATAGCATCCTCAAACTCCAGTGATCCTCTTGCCTCAGCCTCCTGAGTAGCTGGGATGGCAGGTGCACATCACGATGCCTGCTAATTTTTCTAATATTAGTAGAGATGGGGTCTCATTCTTCCTCAGGCTAGTATCAAACTCCTGAGCTAAAGCAATCTGCCCATCTCAATCTCCAAGAGTGTTAGGATTACAGGCGTGAGCCACTGCAAATGGATTTTTTTTTAGTAGGAACAGGGTCTTGATGTTGCTTAGGCTGGTCTTGAATCCCTGAGCTCAATTTATACTTGTTCTTCAGACTCCAAAAGTGCTAGGATTACAGATGTGAGCTATTGTGCCTGGGCCCTGATAGAATTTTTTCTTTCTTTCTTTTTTTTTTTTTGCAATTTTTGACCGGGGCAGGGTTTGAAACCGCCACCTTCAGTATATGAAGCCACCTTTGGCACCCTACTCCTTTGAGCCACAGGTGCTGCCCTTAATAGAAATTTTTATAGCTCAGTACAAAATGATATTTTTTTAATAATTATTTTTTATTAAATCATAACTTTGTAAATTGATGCATTTATGGGGTTCAGGGTACTGCTTCAATATACAATGTGAAATGTTTACATTGAACCAAGTAACACATCCATCACAATTATATACTCCTTCTTTTCTTTTTTTTTTTTTTTT
>NW_003852401.1:24279024-24329805 GCF_000181295.1 Otolemur garnettii
ACAGCTCACAGCAACCTCCAACTCCTGGGCTCAAGCGAGTCTCCTGCCTCTGCCTCCTAAGTAGCTGGGACCACAGGCGCCTGCCACGACGCCCAGCTATTTTTTGGTTGCAGCCATTATTGTTGTTAGGCGGGTCCGGGCTGGATTCAAACCCACCACCTTAGGTGTATGTGGCTGGTGCCTTAGCCGCTTGAGCCATAGGCGCTGAGCCTACTCATTTCTTAATAGTTTTGAAATGTACCATTGCATCATGCACATTAGGTGAGGTCCCCCCAGATACCCTCCCTTCTCCCATATCCCCTCTTCCCACCCCTCTCTCTCCGCTTTCCTTCTACTTTATGGACTATAGTTATGTTTTGCCATTCATATGAGTGTGTAGGTGGTTATATATTGATTTCATAGTAGTATCGAGTACATTGGATCCTTTTTTTCTATTCTTGGGATACTTTACTAAGAAGAATATGTTCCAGCTCCATCCAGGTAAACATAAAAGATGTGAAGTCTCCGTCTTTTTTATGGCTGCATAGTATTCCATGGTGTACATATACCACAATTTGTTAATTTATGGGTTGATGGGCACTTGGGCTGTTTCCATGTTTTGGCTATTATGAATTGGGCTGCAATAAACATTCTGGTGCAAATGTCTTTGTTGTAAAATAATTTTTGATCATCTGGTTATATACCTAGTAGAGAAACTGCAGGATCAAATGGCAGGTCTACTTTTAGTGCCTTGAGTGTTCTCCAAACTTCTTTCCAAAAAGGCCGTATTAGCTTGCATTCCCACCAGCAGTGTAGAAGCATTCCCTTCTCTCTGCATCCACGCCAACATGTGTAGTTTTGGTTTTTGTGGTGTGGGCTAATCTTACTAGAGTTAAATGATATCTCAGAGTGGTTTTGATTTGCATTTCTCTGATGATTAAGGATGATGAGCATTTTTTCATATGTTTTTAGGCCATCCACCTATCTTCATCAGAGAAGTTTCTGTTCAAGTCTCTTGCCCACATAGAAATGGGGTTATTTATTCTTTTCTTATTGATTAGATTGAGTTCTCTGTAGATTCTAATTATCAGACCTTTATCAGAAGTGAAACTACAAAAATCTTCTCCCATTCTGAAGGTTGTCTGTTTGCTTTACTTACTGTGCTCTTGGCTGTGCAAAAAATTTTTAGTTTGATCAGATCCCAATAATGTATTTTTGGTGTTGCTTCAATTGCCTGGTGAGGGTGGGTCCTCCTCATAAAATATTCTCCCATGCTCATTTCTTCAAGTGTTTTCCCTGCACTCTCTTCTAATATTTTTATAGTTGTATGTCTTAAGTTTAAATCTTTTACCCAATGAGAATTAATTTTTGTTAATGGTGAAAGGTGGGGGTCCAGTTACAGTCTTCTACAGGCCTCCAGCCAGTTCACCCAGCACCATTTGTTAAATAAGGAGTCATTCCCCCACTGAATGTTTTTGATAGGCTTATTGAAGATCAAATGATGATAAGTAGTTGGGTTCATCTCTTGGTTCTCTATTCTGTTACATTAATCCACTGCTCCATTTTTGTGCCAGTACCATGAGTTTTGATCACTATAGATTTATAGTATAGCCTGAAGTCTGGTAATGTGATACCTCCTGATTTGTTCTTATTTCTGAGTAATGTATTTGCTATTTGAGGTTTTTTCTGATTCCACATAAAATGAAGTACTATTTTTTCAAGTTCTTTCAAGTATGACAATGGTGCTTTAATAAGGATTGCATTAAATCTGTAGATTGCTTTGGGTAGTATGGACATTTTAACAATGTTATTCTTCCCAGTCACAAACATGGTATGTTTTTCCACTTGTTAACATATTCAGCTATTTCTTTTCTCAGAGTTTCATAGTTCTCCTTATAGAGATCTTTCACTTCCTTTGTTAGGTAAATTCCCAGATATTTCATCTTCTTTAGCACTATTATAAAATGAATAGAGTCCTTGATTGTTTTTTTCAGCTTGACTATTGTTGGCATATATAAAAACTACTGACTTGTAAGTATTGATTTTGTATCCTGAGACACTGCTGTATTCCTTGATCACTTCTAAGAGTTTTGAAGTTGAGTCCCTGGGATTTTTCAGGTATAGCATTATGTCATCAGTGAAGAGTGAGAGTTTGATTTCCTCTGACCCTATTTGGATTCCCTTGATTGTCTTCTCTTACCTGATTGCAATGGCTAGGACTTTCATTACTATTTTTAATAGCAGTGGAGACAGTGTGCATCCGTGCCTCATTCCTGATCTGAGTGGAAATGTTTTCAATTTTACACCATTCAATATAATATTGTCTGTGAGTTTGCTATAAATGGCCTCTATCAGTTTAAGAAATGTCCCTTCTATGCCTATTATCTTAAGAATTCTGATCATGAAAGGATGCTGGATATTATCAAAGGCTTTTTCTACATCAATTGAGAATATCATATGGTCTTTGTTTTTTCTTTTATTGATGTGGTGTATTATATTTATAGATTTGCATATGTTGAACCAGCCTTGTAACCCTGGAATAAAACCAACTTGATCATGGTGCATAATTTTTTTGATGTGTTGTTGAATCCTGTTTGCTAAGATCTTATTGAATATTTTTGCATCGACATTCATTAATAATATTGTTGTATAATTTTCTTTCTTTGTTGGATCCTTTCCTGGTTTGGGGATCAGTGTGATATTTGCTTCATAGAATGTGTTGGGAAGTATTCCATCTTTTTCTATGCTTTGGAAAACACTGTATAATATAGGTGCTAGTTCTTCTTGAAATGTTTGATAGAATTCGGATGTGAAGCCATCTGGTCCTGGACTTTTCTTTTTAGGGAGATTTCAGATTTATGATGCTATTTCAGTGGTTGATATAGGTCTATTTAAGATTTCTAATTCTTTCTGGTTGAGTCTAGAAAGGTAGCATGCTTCCAGGTATTGGTCCATTTCCTTCAGATTTTTATATTTCTGGCAATAGATATTTTTATAGTAATCATTGAGGCTTTTTTGAATTTCTGAAGCATCTGTTGTTATTTCTCCTTTATTGTCTCTGCTAGATGATATTAGAGATCTTACTCTTCTATTTCTGGTTAGGTTGGCCAAAGGTTTATCAATTTTGTTAATATTTTCAAAAAACTAACTTTTTGTTTTGTTGATCTTCTGAATGATTCTTTTGTTTTCAATTTCCTTTAATTCTGCCCTACTTCTGGTTATTTCTTTTCTTCTGCTAGGTTTGGGGTTGGAATGTTCTTCCTTTTCCAGTTGCCTGAGGTCATCCATTAAGTTGTTGGCCTCCTCTCTTTCTGTTTTCTTGATGAAGACTTCCAATGTTATAAATTTCCCTCTTAGGACTGCGTTTGCAGTATCCCACAGGTTTTGATAATTAGTGTCTTCGTTTTCATTTAGTTCCAAAAATTTGGTGATTTCCTTCTTAATCTTGTCTTTGACCCAGCTATCAGTCAGCCTGAGATTATTCAGCTTCCATGACTTTGTTTGAGTATGGAGATTCCCATTGTTGTTGAGTTCAACCTTTATTCCATGGTGGTCCGAGAAGATACAAGGAACAATTTCCCCACTTTTAAATTTGCTGAGGTTAGACTTGTGTCCTAGGATATGGTCTATTCTGGAGGATGATCTATGGGCTGATGAGAAGAAGGTATATTCAGTTTTATTAGGGTGAAATGTTCTGTAGAGGTCTGTAAAGTCCATTTGTTCTAGGGTCAGGTTTAAGTCTAATATTTCTTTGTTTAGTTTCTTCTTGGAGGATCTATCCAAAACTGTCAAAGGGGGGTTAAAATCTCCAACTATTATAGTGCAGGAAGATATCAAGTTGTTCATATCCATTAGGGTCTGCTTTATGAATTGAGGAGCATTCTGATAGGGTGCATAAATGTTCACTATCGAAATCTCTTCATGTTGGGTGTTTCCCTTGACAAATATGTAGTGACGTTCCTTATCTTTCTTTATCTTTGTTGGTTTAAAGCCAATTGTATCTGCTACTAAAATGGCAACCCCTGCTTTTTTCTGGTTTCCATTTGCCTGTATTATACAAGTCCATCCCTTCACCCTGAGTCTATTTTTATCATTTAAGGTAAGGTGATTCTTGTATACAGCAGATGTCCAGTCTGAGTTTAATGTATCCAGTCAGCCTCAATTGTGCCTCTTTAGAGGACAATTTAAACTGTTCACATTAATTGAGAGAATTGAATTGATAAGCCTGGTCATGTTTTGGGTGTCATGATTTTCAGATGTCCAGTGGACATTTTTAATCCTTTGACCACTGTGGAAGTTGAGTTTTGTTCAAAAAATTTCTGGGTGAGTTTACTTTGGAGGTAGAGCATTGTGCTGGTTGTTGTGGAAGATGGGACTGAGAATATCCAGGAGAGCTGGTTCAGTTATGACAAAATTCTTTAACACATCTATGTCATTAAAATATTTGATTTCTCTATCGCAAATGAAACTCAGTTTAGTTGGATAGAGGATCCTGGGCTGGAAGTTGTTTGGTTTTAAGAAATTGGAGGTTGAGGACCATCTTCTTCTGGCTTGAAACATTTCCTCTGAGAGATCTGCAGTCATTCTGATATTTCTCCCTTTGTAGGTGATGCTTTTCTTACATCTGGCTGCTTGCAGAATTTTCTCCTTCATCTTCACTTTGGCAAAGTCAATCACAATGTAGCTAAAAGATGCTTTATTTGGATTGAGTCTTGCTAGGGTTCTGAAATTGTCTGCTATCTGAAGTTCTGAATCTCTTGCAATGCTTGGGAAATTCTCCTCCAAAATCTCTTGGAGTAGAGCATCTGTACCTTTAGGACCATCCTCTTTTCCTTCAGTAATTCCTATAAGACGAATGTTTGATCTTTTGGAGTGATCCCACAACTCTCTCAGGGAATGATCTGTTTTTGCTCTCCATTTGTCTACCTCGTTGAGTGTTTGGGAACGTTCAAAAGCTTTGTCCTCAGTTTCAGAGATCCTTTCTTCTGCCTGGTCAGCTCTTTTAGTGAAGGATTCCACTGTATTTTGGAGCTCCTCAACTAACTTTTTCAATTATTTGAGCTCTGCTATCTCTTTTCTCATTATGTCCATATCTTGGGTGACTTGAGACAACTTTAGAACTACTCTTTGGAATTCAATTTCCATCTTTTCTTATATTATATTTATCTTATTTGCAATCCATATTCTGAATTCAGTTTCTGACATTGCTGCCATTTGTCTATGCATGGTATCTTCAGTTGTATCTCCTTTGTCATTTCTTGGGGGCGGTTGATCTACTCTGGTTATTCATGTTGCCAGAGTTCTTCTGTTGAGTCTGCACCATGTTTATTTTCTACTGTTTGGTTATTAGAACTGGTAGGGTGATTGAACTGGGGTTCCCAGAAGTAGAAATAGTAGTAGTAGAAATAGCCCCTTACCAAAGCCCTAGGCTTTGTAATTGTGGCTTATCTCCTAAAACCTTAAAAAGGCCCCTTTCAGAGTTTTGTCCAGAGACTATGAGGACCTACTTGGTGAGAGTGCAGGCTAGCACTATATCAATATCAACCAACCTCTACCCTATCCTAAGAAACCACCCTATTAGATTTAAATCCTAACTGTGAAGAGATACAAACAACTGCGGCACCCAGCCCCCATCCTTCAGTTCTTTTCCACTACAGAACTTCAAAGGTCAACCTCAAAATGTCCCAGAGTAGGCACCCCCAGACACGAGTTCCAACCAAATTGTCTCTGGCAGTGCAAACCCTGCCCAACAGAGAGGAATTCAAGGACAATTCAAAACAAAGGGATTCAAAACACAATTGGAGTCAGGGGTCCATACTCCCACCTGCCAGACTCAGTCTCCACTATAGTCTGCTTCTCTGCTCACAGGCCCAGTTGGAACCAGCGTTAACACCCCCGCCTACCGGTCTCAGTCCACACACAGCTAGCCTCTGGAGTAGTGCCTGCCAAACCAGTTGGAGTTAGGAGACCATGCCCCTTCTTACCAGTCTCAGTCCACTGCCAGGCAAGCCTCTGTTTGCAGCTCTGTTGGAGTCAGGGCACTAGGCTTGTCCTCTGGTCTCAGTCCACACACACAGCTAGCCTCTGCTTGCCAGACCAGTTGGAGTCAGGGGACCACACCCCACCTGCCAGTCTCAGTCCACTGCCTGGCAAACCTCAGTTCAGAGGCTCTGTTAGAGGCAGGGCACCACACTCTGCCCACAGGTCTTCATCCTCACCTGGTAAGCCTCTGATCACCAGCCAGGCTGGAGGCAGTAGAGGATGCCCTAGCCCTCAGGGCTTGGTCACACCCAGTAAGCCACTGCTTGAGGGCTCTGCTGGAATCAGGAGACCATGCCCTTGCTCTCAGGTTGCAGTCCATGTCTATCAAGCCTTTGCTCACAGGCCCAGCAGGGACCAGCCCTGTCTGCCAAACTCAGTCCACATGGGGCAACCACTCTCCTGCTGTGGTTGCTGTCGGAGCCAGGTGTTCTGCACCCCATTCCGCCAGACACAGCCCAAACCAAGCATCAACACTACCACTGGCCGTGCATAGTCACAACCAGGGGACTGCTCCACCTCCCACCAATGTCCCTTTCTTCCTACACCCTCTTTCTTCCCCTTTAGTTACAGATATTATCCTGATGGTTGGCAGTCCACACTATGCCCAGGTCTCTCAGGACAAAACCAAACACTGTGCTCTGTGGGGGCGCAGATCTTCAGACCACCATGCAAGGGGGAAAGGGTAGACCTGTGGGGAAAAATATCTGTCCAAATTTTATGCCTGGTGGTGTCTAGGTTCATAAGTGGGACTTCCCTGGAGAAAGAGACCTAGAGTTTAGCGGCTCTTTCCAGTGAGGTAAAATGAGAGGTCTTTTGTTCCCTCCTCGTTTCCAGCTAGCCTGCTGCAGGCCTCCTGCTTGGGGGAGGGGTCTCCTGTCCTCTAGTCAATATGCTTTGTACCTGTAATTTGTTTTCTTGAATGCTCTTCCTTGGAGTTACAGCTTGCCGAATTTCTTTCTTGGCTCAGCTCCCCATCTTTGGCTTCGTAGAGTCTGAATCTGTCCAGTTTTTCTTCCTTTGCTCAAGAACCTCTGACAAGGGTTGCTACCAGTCGCTCATCTTCCCAGAATTCCCCTACAAAATGATATTATGTTTGAATTTCTATCCTTGGTACATTTTACAATAGGGATGCAAATTTACACTAAACTTTTATACATTGACTCACTTTATAGTAGAAGCACAGATTCATTTTTAAAAAATGGGGAAATTCTAGTTCATAAGTTTCATCATTTTCCTCTTTAGCTTTGCATTTTTGACTGACATATACTTTATATATAAATAGATTATATATAATGATGATGATGATTATCTTTGTTAGGTCAGAATTTTTCTTTTAGATCATCCACATTCCTGTCACTAAAACTCATGGAATAAATAAATAAACAACTACAAACAGCTCATTATGGTTAGAGGAAATGAATGAGGCGTGCCTCACAAGAGTAGAAATTGTTGTATGGAGCCACAAAAAGTAAATAAGGTTTCCACAAATGGAGGAGTAGATAAAAGATATTTCTAGGTTGAGGAAACAATAAACAAAGATACAGGTGCATGAAATTGCACAGTGCATTCACAGCTCGGTGAGTAGCTCAGTGTAGTCAGGGTAAAGTGTACACAGGGACCATCCATGGCTCGGAATAGTCTAGCTTCAGTTATGGAAGCAGGGAATTCTATCTTGGTTCTACAGCCAATCATCTGGAGTGGCTGTTTGAAGAAATATGTGAAGATGAATTCTGAGGCTGCCCTGGGTCTGGGGTGATTAGGGCTCAGCTGTGGCACAGGAGTCAACAACACTGTAGCAGTGTCACAGGTTTTCTATCTGTAATCAGTGGTTCTCAACATTCCTAATGCCACGACCCTTTAATAGAGTTCCTGTGAGTCATGACCCACAGATTGAGAATCACTGAAGGATACATATTTTTTTGTATATATTCTTGATCTTACAGTTTTCTCACACACCTTCCCTTAACTTTATGTAATATCTGTCTTCTCCTGATTTCTCATTGTGATATCTTGAATCATATCCTGGGATCTTTGAAGGACTCATGAAATCCACACTGATTTTTTTTTTTTTAACAAGGGTGTTTTGCTGTTGGCTGACGTTTTAATCCTGATGGTGAGCTCCGTGACAGAACACTGTAGGAAAGTAGTGAAGTGGCAAAAACCAGATGAAATACCAGCCAGTGTCCACGTCTGAGTTTCTGACTCAGTGATTGAGTCAAAGGGATGACTGGTTAGCTGTTAATCTGATTTGCTGCATTTATGGGTTTCTGTTTGAACGCTGATAGGGCACTGACAAATTTTTCTCCAGAAGAGAAAGAACTAAAGTAGAAATTAAATCCTACTTCAGTTTTTACTGGGAAAGTTCATACTGATTATCAAAGCACCCACTTTGCTATAGATATGTTTATTAATTGGTCTAGTGATTTTTCAATTTACTAGTTTCTGAAACAAATCAAAATAGGTCGTTAAAAAATTTTAAAGTACATTTATAGCTCCTCAAAAATGTGACTTACACGAAACTTCCCTTTATTGGTCCCACTATGTTTTAGATACATATAGAAATATCATATGGACAAAATAGATAGGCTCTTCATGAATACCATTTGAAGGGCTTGTTTTTAATTAGAATATTTTTTCAATTCTAAGGCTCTCTGAGGGCCACCTGTTAGCATTCTGAAATCAGAATGCATGCACCATAATTTCTGTAAACATCAATTCCCAGAGCCTCCGAAGTAGTATTTAATTCCAGGTACACACAGTGAAAACTTGTTTAATAATTTACCTTCCTTTTGCTGATTTTCCTTCTTTTCTTACTTTTCCCACTTCCTTAACAATGATTCCTGGGATTATCCCTCCTCCCAAACCAGCCACTCACACTTGAATCCTCATCTCAGAGTCTGCTCAAATTAAGATATCCATACACCATCTAAAGTCAGGTCCTGGCTTGGTGCCGTAGCTCAGCGGTTAGGGCACCAGCCACATGCACTGGGGCTGGTGGGTTCAAACCTAGCCCAGGCCTGCTAAACAACAACAACAAAAATAGCTGGGTGTTGTGGCAGGCATCTGTAGTCCCAGCTACTTGGGAGGCTGAGGCAAGAGAATTGTTTGAGCCCAAGAGTTTGAGGTTGCTGTGAGCTATGACACTGTGGCACTCTACTGAGGGTGATATAGTGAGACTCTGTCTCAAATAAACAAAATCAGGTCCTATATGTGGGAACGTTGCTGTCTATCAAGAGGGCACTCCCATAAGGGGAACTAAAACTGTCAGAGACACTTTCATTCCCAGCTGTCCTTACATCCAGGGTTAGGCACATGACCTGTACTTTGCCCATCAGAGGTAACTGCCCCAGTCTCTCCATTGGAAGCTAATGCCATAAAGAGGAAAAGCCCAGATTAAATCTCTTGACAGATGGTGGCAGAGACAATAATTTGATTGGTAGCTTCCAGAATCCAGTGTTGGTGGCATAGAGTGCTACCCAAGACTTCACGTGCTGCGGTAACAGTGGTCTCCCTGAAACGTTCAGCTTTGAGAGTTTTGAGCACTTCTTCCTTTGTAGTCCCCGAGCCTGGTTCTTTTATCCTTTCTGAGATTCTCTAAGCGTGCCAGTATCTTTTTAAATAAATTCCTTTTCTGCCAAAATGTCAGGAAAGTTTTCTGCAGCTTGTCACTAAGAATACTATCTGTTTGTGCCCCTCAGAATTGAGCCAGGAAAAGAGCCCTCTGGGTCTTTCATACAAATGGGATTTAATACAGATAGCTGGTTGAAAGGGCGATGGAGAAGCTGTGAAGCCAGAGAGGGAGCAATGAGGCAACCAGGAGATTAGTACCAGCTGGAGGCTGCCATCGCCCCAGGGCCAGCGGGACAAGTGGAATTAGGGTGTTATCAGAGCCATGCCCTGACAGGAGGAGCTGCCTGGAGGAGCTGAAGTACAGCTGTGAGTATCCAGAGCTGGAAGGTAACACAGAGCAGAATATGAGAAAAGCCAGAAACAGACAAGAAAGCCAACAGGCAGGAGACATGTACACGTAAGAGGAGCTCAAATACTTTTTGGCTGAATAAACGAAGCAAATAATCAGAGAGAGAACTGGGACCATAGCCTCATATTATGCCAGCTCTTAAAGGATGGGAGAGTAGGAAGATTCCTTCTAAAAAGAAGCACTCAGAGAGAGGAAGAAAGCAGGCAAGGGTAGTCTGGCCTGGAACCCATAGCTCCAAACGATCAAATCTGCCAGACTGTCAAACTGGGTTTCCACTGAACAGACCTCTGAGTTATCCACTGAGTCTAGACAGGAGGCTCAGAGTCCTTCTCCACGGGCTGTGGGTATCAGAGTTGCTATTCCCTGGGTAACTTGGGGTATTAAGTGGGGATAACAGTGCTTGCGACTTCAGTTGGGCAAGAAGAGAAGCAAGGATAAGGAAGATTTTGAAATACTCCACAAAGTAGAGAAATGCATCACAGCGGGAATCTTGACTGATTAAAGTAAAGATCAGTGTCTTCACTCTCACAAAATTTATAGACTCTCCTAAGTGGCTATGTGAATAATGAACGTACCAGCTTTGTTGGTGGCAGCACCTCCTGGCTGCGTGAGAGAGAGCAAAGGTCTGTGTTTAGAATTTATGAGAAGAAACAGAAAGGAAAGAACATAATTTTTTTCTTTATTCATTTATTTCTACCTCTTTTTTATTGGTTTTTAGTTGACAAACAATTATATATATTTATAGTCTAAAATATGATGTTTCCAAATATGTATAAATTGTGGAATGGCTAAATCAAGCTAATTAACATATTATTACCTCACACAGCATTTTTGTGTGTGTGTATGTGTGATGAGAACACTTACCATCTAGTTCAGGAGTTCTCAACCTGTGGGTCGCAACCCACAGGAACTATGTTAAAGGGCTGTGGCATTAGGAAAATTGAGAACCACTGATCGAGTTAGTCTCTTAGCCATTGTCAAGTATATAATACATTGTTATTAATAAGAGACACAATGTTATACAGTGGATCTCATGAATTTATTACTCCTGTCTAAAATTTTGTGCTCTTGGATCAATATCTCCTCAGCACCTCTCTCCCCCAGCCCCAGGTAATCACCATCTATTTTGCTTTTGTGAGCTTGACTCTTTTAGATTAGACAATATAAGTGAAATCAGGCAGAGTTTGTCTTTCTGTGCCTGGCTTATTTCACCTAACATGTTTTCTAGGTTTATCCATCTTGTGACAAAGGAAGGAGTTCCACCTTTTGCAAGGCTGAATAATATTCCATTGTCTATATATATAGACACAGAGAGAGAGACACCCACAGTATATATTGTATATATACTTATGTTTTCTTAGTCCATTCATCCATTAATGAACACTCAGATTGGCTCCCTATCTTGGCTATTGTGAATAATGTTGCGATGAATATAGGAAGGAATACAGATATCAGAAGGAACACCCTTTTAAGATTCAGATAGGCCTTATTTTATAACCCAAGCTCTGTTGCTTATTTTACTTTACGCTGGATTTCAGTCTCTTCATGTTTAAATGGATATCATAATAATTCCTGGCTTAGAATTATGAGAATTTTTGTGATCATGTGTGCAGATCTTTGAGGATGGGCACTTCATAAATATTTTTCCCTTCCTCAGTTTCCCTCCTTTTTTACCACTGCTTTAACGTGGGCAGGGGGAGTGAGAAAGTAAACTGACATACTTAAAAAAAAAATGTAGCATGAATTGATTTTATAGAGAAATGCTTAAAGGAATTAAACTCCAAGCTTCTGCTAATTGCTGAAAGCACCAAAATCCATGAGAATTACAAATCCAAGGCCATTTACCCAGAATTTTAGATGTTAAGAAAATATTCATTATTTACCTGGTTGGACGTGGAACATATTATTCTTAGTAAAGCATCACAAGAATGGAGAAGCATGAATCCTATGTACTCAATTTTGATATGAGGACAATTAATGACAGTTAATAGCATGGTGGGGGTGGGGGAGAGCAGAGAGAGAAAGAAGGAGGGAGAGGTGGGAGAAAGGAAGAGCAGAGAGAGAGAAGGAGGGAGGGGGTGGGGTCTTGGTATGTGCCACTCCTTTTGGGGGCAAGACACGATTGTAAGAGACTTTACCTAACAAATGCAATCAGTGTAACCTGGTTTCTTGTACCCTTGAGGAATCCCCAACAACAAAACAAACAAACAAACAAAAATTGAAAAGAAAGAAAATATTCAACTGCATTTACTTTGCTTCTTATACAATCCTCACTTCCCATAGCTGCCATTAAATGTCTGCTCGCTTATATTCTGTGTGTCTCAGGTGGTGTCTTGGTGTTTCTGTGACCCAAGCAAGGGTCCCTGTGACTGTATCTTACTGTTTCTTCTTGACACAGCTGGAAATATGATCGCCTCAAGGCCTCTCACAAAGGACCTGGGCCTCTGCTATGGGTCAGCAGCAGCAAGGAGCGTTGCCAAGATACAGTGCAGAACACGAGACCTGTAGGTCTCCCGCTGGGTTTCTGGAGCAGCTGTCTCTGGCTCAACTGCTGCAATTTCAGCTCCTTCTTCGAAATCCAAAACACATCTGTCCCCCAGACAGGAAAATGCCTAATAAAGCACTTTCCTCCATGCTGGCTAGTGGTTTTATTCAGCTCTTCAGGACAGTGTGAGTGCTGAGGGACCTCCTAAGGGCCTGCCCAAGAATGGAGACACACTCAGTGATGGGTCACTGGCGAAGGAAAGTGTCCTCATGTAGGGATGTTCACAGCCATCAGGCTTTTCCCAGCTTGGCTCGGTTTTGAAACAATGTGTAGATGTCTGACAAATTCAGGCCTCACTTAAGCATCCCCTGTGGCTTTCCCTCCATCTTTCCAGTAGTTCTTCGGCATAATCCCTTTTCATCCATTTAGTTTCAGAGTAAAACAGGGATTTTTGTCCCTTTATTTATATGTAAGTAACCTGCTTTTAAATGTCAATTTTGAATTGTGACTTGCCATTTTAAACCATATCATTTCAAACCAAAATTTATTTCTTTGTTTTTAAAGGCGTGGTTGTAGTGTCAAGCCCAATTTAACTCCTATCCTAGGTGGCCCAAACTTCAGAGGTAACGGAGACCCATGTTGTGGGTCTGTGAGTGGCATGCTCTCCACTTCTGGGCTTGTTCCATCGCGGTGCAAACTCCATGGTGGACGGTTCCACCCACCTCTGACCTTGAGGCTTCTCTTAGAACTTGGTGCTCTGGAATTACAGCCACAGCACCTGCTCTTCTTTATTATTTGGGGGGAGCAGGTAACCGGATGGCCAAGGTTAACCCCATTCTGTTCTTTCAGGATTACTTCAAACATATTTGGTCATTTCTTTTAATATGTAATTCCATGTTCTGAATATAATGCTGCCCCTGCTCACTTCCTGTTATGACAGATAAATATTTCTCTGGCTTACATCCCTTTCCTCTTCCTCCCTCTCTCAGTTTCCTGCAGTATAGCTTCAGTATGTGCAGTATTCTGACAATGGAAACATGTACTGCTGAGCCAAGGAACATGCTGTCATGATTTCTTTCTTGTTCAATGATCATTTTTCCTAGAGCTGATAATTTGCTCATTTAAGAAAAAATTACCTCATTTTCTCTGTAGATGTTAAATCTTCTCTACCCTGTAATGGCCCATATTAGTCAAGGCACTGTTTTCAGCACATTAAATATAGCAACGTACTGACTTTTTACAGTCACTCTATAATGTAGATAACTTGATCCATATTTTGTAGGTAGGAAGCATGGAGCACAGAGAGCCTGACTGGCTCACATGAGATTGTAAGTGGAGGAGCCAGGACTTGAACCCAGGAAGTCTAGTTCTGGCCTTCACCCTCCCAAGCACAAGCGATCTGGAGATGCAACTGCCTACTTGAGCAACACGACCGGCTAAACCAGTTAGTGAATTATGTTTTATAGAGCTCCTTCTCCCGTATATCTCTGGCCCCTAGTTACATCTGGGTTGCTTACTTTCTAAACTTATGCACACTTGACCTACTACGACTTCACTTTCATTATTGTCCAGGGAATTTCCTTTATCTTCCTCCTGTGTTGATTCCTTGTTTTCTGAATATCATTACTTCTTTCTTGGCTTAACCTTACTGTTTGCTTGAGGGGAGGCCCGTTTTCTTGAAAAAAGGTACACACGTGGTAAAATTTTTTTATATCTTAAATATCAAAAAATGTTTGTATTCTCCCTTCATTGATCTCAGGATAGCATTCACTGCCATTCTTATTCTTGATTATATGTATGTGACCTGTTATTTTCTTTCTTGAAATTTTTACTGTCTTACTAATATGCCAAAATTTTACAACAGTGGTGGATCTTTTCTCATTTATTGTGTTCTTTAGGCCTTTTCAATCTGGAAACTTATGTTCTTCAGATCTAGAAAATGTTCCCATAGTCTCCTGTGATATTCTTCTTTTTCTGGATCCTATTTGTAGGATGTTGGCCCTTCTGCATTTGGTATTCTAGTTTCATCTCTTTTCTATTTTTTAAATTAACATTTTGAGATATTTCCTTAGCTTTATTTTCCAAATATCTCTCCCTCCCCTCCTATACACACACACACACACACAATTTTAGTTATCATATTTAAATTTCTAACATTTTTTATAATAATAAATCTACTTATTATTTTTTTTTGCCTTAATAGCATCATGACTTTGTTTTAAGAATAAATAGCTTCTGAGGTCATAGAGTTTGATTAAAGTTTTAGTACATTGTCTGTATTTCTTTTGAGTTTCTTTCTTTCTGCTTTAATGTCTTTATCTTTTATGCTGAGGCATTCCTCAAATGTTAGTAGTCTTTGGCTATCTGTGTTTTAAAAGTTATGGAAAAAAGAATGCTGATAGGAAATTCTGTGCACTTGGATTTGGCTTGTTGACTGGAAGGTATGATGTGGAATTCTTGGGCAATGAATTGGCTTTTTAAGCGTCAGGTCCTTAGTTTTCATTACCTATAGATCTTCAGTATTAAAAACAAGCTGTAAAAAATAAAAATGAAACCTTAAGCTTCCGTGGACAACCTAGTGTTTTTGTATAAGTGTGTGGGGTAGATTTAAATGTCTCTAAGCAATCGCTGGTGGACATGCACAGTACTTAACTTGTTGAACGATACCACCAATTGCCTTACACAATGAATAATAATCATCTGGTGTCTACAAACCACGTGAATCACTCAACTGACCTGTTATTTTCACATGCCTTCATTTTTTAGCTCAGCTATTTTTTAATCTGATTCCTCTGCTGTATGACAAGGAATTTTTACCAGATGGCAAACACAACATTTTGGGAAAGGTCCTCCTCTTCCTCTGAGTTATACCTCTGCTCCTGGCGGGGTAAGCAGGCATTTGGTGACCTCTCTGCTTATGCTGCCTGGTACTCTGAAGTTCTGGCAGAATTACTGTGAGGCTGTTCACCTTGGCTCAGCCTGAGATCGACTCTGACAGATTTATTGGCTCTTAAACATTTATCCAAGCAGAACATCTAAACCAATATAAGGTTTTTACTCATTTGCGCTCCAGGAAGAGAGAGAGAGAGAATGATGAGGGGTAAAATTCCACAGCGATATTAACTCCACCCTACCCCATCCTTGCTAATGTCTTCAGAAATGGAATTCACCATTTCTTTTTCCGATTTGAGGTTTCTTGTTTTAATCAGAGTTTTTCTCGGTCCAGTGGTATTAGAAAAGTACATTGATGAAAGGAAATTAACATGATCATTCAATCACTGCTTTATTCATTTGTGAAGTATTTGTTTTTTAAGGAAAATTATTAAATAAGATGTGGTTCTTGCCTCCCTCCAAGACATGTGCCATCTTCTCTGGCTTTTCTAGGAATTAAGGATAAAGAAAGTGGCTTGAATTTAAATAAAAAGGGAATTTAGAGCAATAAGAAGAAAATTAAGGAATAGCACTATTGATATTATCCATGTTATACTGATGTGAAAAACATAGGTGATGAGCGGCACCTGTGGCTCAAAGGAGTAGGGCACCAGCCCCATACGCTGGAGGTGACGGGTTCAAACCCAGCCCCAGCCAAAAACTGTAAAAAATGAAAAAACGTAGGTAAGAGAGGTTGAGTGACTAAGCATAGTTTGCTCAGATGGTAAGTGTTGAAGTCATGGCTTAACCTCAGGTTCCAGTTTTAAAGATCAGCCAGTAATCTATAATCCTGACTGACATAGCTTCCTCCTCCCTCTACTTAGCATGTGACATCCTTCCATGTACTAGAGGCACAGAGAAGTGCTGCATAAAATTGTTTGCTTACATAGCTGAGAGGGAAGGAGAGAGAAAAGTAGATAGAAAGAAGAAATTTCCATGTGTCAACAATAAATAAGACCCTCGTGGCTAATGTGGCAAATGTATAAACTAATAGCAGAATAACACAGAGGATATCAGACATAGCTATACATGTGACCTAACAGTTATGTCAGGGCTTTAACACACATCTAGAATAAATGCTTTACCTAGAGTCTGTGAAAGGTGAGGAGTGGAAACTGAAGTCCCCATATAAAGCCTGGACCAAGGAAGTGCTGCTCCCATCATATAAGGAGACTAGAAACACATTGTTCAAGTAACACAAAGTAACTGGTAAAATTCTCACTGATTAGATATGTGGATGGGAAAAAGTTCTCTACAATAAAAGGAAATTTAAAAAAATCTGTGATATGCCTAAGTATAGAATCCAAATTTTATGCTGTTTGCATAGTACAGGAATCCCAAATGAATATATTAAGGTAAATATTGACCAGTGAAACTGCTGGATTTCCCAGAAGAATTAAATGTTAAACTTGTCTAAGGGCTACCATCACCTCTTAAAATACACAGGAATTCCACAGGGAAAAAAATGTTCTCGCTGAAAATGTGTTCACAATGAAAAAGTACAAACCAGACAAAAAAAAAATGGTCCAGAGAAATAGTAGAGTTAGCAAATATATGTGGAAGAAATTGTACCCCAAGAACCTGAGATAATACAGCAACCTAAAACTATCTAGAAATTAAGTATATTTATAGTCATTAAACAGATAGAGGTAAAAAAAAAATCCCCTCATGAAATGACAGAGCACTAAGAAAGAACCAGAAGATATGAAAACCAACCTAATAGAACAATTCAAAATGAAAAATTGTGAATAAAATTAAACATAATCGCCAACTTTAAGAGCAGATTGGACACAGTTAAAAGGAAAGTTAGTCATATGAACAATATATGTGAGGAAATTATTCAGAGTACTACAGAGAAAAAAACTATAAAATTTAAGGGAGAGGTGAAGAGATATAGAAGATTAAATTAGAAGTTTCGAGTTAGGTCTAATGGGAATTTTGAAAGGAGAAGAAGGAGCAGTATTTTAAGTGACAATGTCCATGAATTTTCCAGAACTAACAGGACATGAAATCTAAGATTGAAGATGCCCACTGAGTCCTGTGCATAATACATATATCTACTACTAGATTCATTGTATAATGAGCAGAACACTGAGGATAAAGAGAACTCTGCTTGAAGAACAGTAGAGAAGACAGACAACATACGAGGAAACAATGATTAGGAAAACAGAGGCTTCAGCAAAACAGAGACCAGAGGCAGATCTGATCTATTGTTAGAACCGCCTGAGAAGCCCATTAAAATACAGGATGCTCCTGATGCTACCTACCTCCTGATGCTAACATGGGTTCAGAAATATGCATCTTAAAAAAGCCTCTTGGGTTATCAAGTAGATTTAAAAACAGTTTTATTCCTTAGCACCATTTGTATAGGCACACATATGTGTACATATAATCACACCCACTGATCACAGGCTTCAGTTGAATTTACCTTCAACCTCCCACACACAGTAAAAAAAATGGAGAAGTTGGAAACATAACCAAGGATAATTTCTAAAGGTTAATTTATTTTTTTTTTGCAATAATCTGTAGAAGGTGCATGCTATATAGTACTAGATAGTGATCCCAAAAGAATGAATAGAAGGAGTTGGACAAGCATCTTGACTCAGGGTTCCATTTCTGTTTCCATCTTCACTAACACACACATGATTAGAGTAGAGGACAGGTTTGGGCTAACACTTCCAGAATCCTGTGTATTTGTATGATGAAATGAATAAATGACCTCATATTTGCAGAACATTTGGCAAGACATGCTTCTTATCTTACTTGATATTTCATATCAAATATAAAAACTGACCTTAATAGGTCACTATCATACATTTAGTCTGCTTTGTCTTTACGGATATTTATTCTCAGATTGATAGCTATTTATTTAATTGCTATAATAAAGAATAATTCTACAGTAAAGTAATAGTAGATATAATTTTTATATTTATAATACCCATGCATTTTGAACTAGTAGCACCATATCTAGAAATCTATCTTAAACACTCCAAGCAGCCCCCCCCAAATCTCCATTATATTTAAAGATATTTGATTTGTATTTCTCTGATGATTAGGGACAATGAGCATTTTATCATATGTTTGTTAGCCATTTATGTGTCTTCCTTAGAGAAGGTCCTATTCATGTCTTTTGCCCCGTGATAGATGGGATTATTAGCTCTTTTTTTGTTGATTAAATTGAGTTCTCTGTAGATTCTAGTTATCAACCCTTTGTCAGATTTCTAATATGCAAATATCTTTTCCCATTCTGAAGGTTGTCTATTTGCTTTGGTTGTTGTCTCCTTAGCTGTACAGAAGATTTTCAGTTTAATTAAGTCCCATTTATTTATTTTTGTTGTGATTGCCATAGAAGTCTTCATAAACTCTTTCCCCAGGCCAATATCTTCAAGAGTTTTTCCCACAGCTTCTTCTAGGATCTTTATTGTTTCATGTCTTAGATTTAAATCTTTTATCCATCTTGAATCAATTTTTGTAAGTGGTGAAAGGTGCAGGTCCAGTTTCAGTCTTTTGCATGTGGTTATCCAGTTCTCCCAGAACCATTTATTGAATAGGGATTCTTTTCCCCACTGTATGCTTTTGTTTAGTTTATCAATGATCAGGTGACTGTGAGAGGTTAGTTTCATCTCATGGTTTTCTATTTGGTTCTAAATGTCTCTATTTTTGTGCCAATACCTTGCTGTTTTGATCACTATGACCTTGTAATATAGCCTAAAGTTTGGTAGGGTGATGCTCTGGGCTTTGTTTTTATTACTAAGAATTACCTTGGCTAAATGGGTAATTTTTCTGGTTCCAAACAAAATGAAAAATTATTTTTTCCAAATCTTGAAAGTATGATGATGGTATTTTAATAGGGATTGCATTGAATCTGTAGATTGCTTTGGGTAGTATAGACATTTTGACAATGTTGATTCTTCCCAGCCCTGAGCATGGCATGTTCTTCCATTTGTTAATATCTTCTGCTATTTCTTTTCTTAGGGTTTCATAATTTTCTTTGTAGAGGTCCTTCACTTCTTTTGTTGTGTATTTTCCAAGGTATTTCATTTTTTTTTATTAAATCATAGTAGTGTAAATTAATATTATCATGGGGTACAGTGTACTGTTTCTATATACAATTTGAAATACTTTCATCCAACGGGTTAACATAGCCTTCATGTCTTTTTCTTAGTTATTGTGGTAAGACATTTATATTCTACATTTAGAGAGATTCACATGAACCCTTATAGGATGAACCATAGGCATGATCCCACCAGTCACCCTCCCTCCACCCCCCTCCCCCTCCCCTCCCTCCCTCTCCCCTCTCCCCATATTCCTGGGCTAAAATTGGGTTATAGCTTTCCTATGAAAGCTATAAATTAGTTTCATAGTAGAGCTGAGTGCATTGGATACTTTTTCTTCCATTCTTGAGAAACTTTGCTAAGAAGAATATTTTCCAGCTCCATCCATGTAAACATGAAGGAGGTAAAGGCTCTTTCTTAATGGCTGCATAGTATTCCATGGTGTACATATACCACAATTTATTGATCCATTCGTGGGTCAATGGGTACTTGGGCTTCTTCCATGACCTAGCAATTATGAATGGGGCTGCAATGAACATTCTGATACAAATATCTTTATTGTAGTGTGATTTTTGGTCTTCTGGATATATACCTAATAGAGGAATTATAGGACCAAATGGCAGGTCTATTTTTAGTTCTTTAAGTGTTCTCTAGATGTTTTTACAAAAGGAACATATTAGTTTGCAATCCCACCAGCAGTGTAGTGTGTTCCCCTCTCTCCACAACCACTCCAGCATCTGTGATTTTGGGATTTTGTGATATGGGCTAATCTTACTGGTGTTAGATGATATCTCAAAGTAGCTTTGATTTTCATTTCTCTGATGATTAAGAATGGTGAGCATTTTTTCATGTATCTGTAGGCCATGTGTCTGTCTTCTTCAGAGAAGTTTATCTTCAACAAGGTATTTCATTTTTTTGGAAGCTACTGTGAAGGGAATTGTGTCCTTGATTAGCTTCTTATCTTGGCTGTTATTGGCATATACAAAGGCTACTGATTTATGGACAAAAAAAAAAAAATGTTCATTCTGGTATTATATACTTATAGGTGAAAACTTAGAAGTTCCCAGAAGGGATGGAGGGCAGTAAGATCTTGGCTCTGCTGTTCTATACACATGTGGGATTGCATTTGCATTTTGTCTTGAACCCCTTATACATATACTTTAGTTTTCCTCTTTCAATAGAAAATGCTTATGTAAAATGCATAGTTTGCATGATGAACTATGGCAATATAAAAACTATGCTTTGAACAGGCAATTTACAGAAGGAGAAATAAAAATGTACCATGTACATACACATACTTGAAATATTTAACCTCATTAGTAATAAAAAACAAAATAAAATTCCATTTTAATCCAATAGATTTTCTCATAGTTTCAAAAAAAAATGATTGATAATATCCACTGTTGATGAAATTCTGGCAAAATAGCCACCACTTTGTTGTTGGTAGTATAAATTGGTATATGCCTTTCAGATAAAAATTTGACAACATGTGACCAAAGTCTTAAAAATTTACAAATTTATTTTTACTAAGCAATTCTCTGAGACGATATATATACATATATATTTTAATTTGTACAAGTGTATTTTTTTTATATTATGAAAAATTGGGATACTTCAAATGTCCCAAAATAGGAAATATTTAAATAGCATATGATGCTATACAATGGGATATAGTTAGGAAAGATATTCAATAAATATAAGCAATAAAAAGTTATAAAATAGTATGTAAAAAGAACAATAATTGTGTTACATTATAAATAAGAACAATATAAAATGTCAACAGACAGATGTACTAAGAATTGATAATGATTATATATGGGTGGTGGGGACTTCTGAGTAGTTTACATTTTCTTTGTTTTTTTATTTTCTAAATTTTGCAATAAAATTTTAATATTTTAACACAAAATTAAATATAAACTTATGGTCAAAAAAACTTAGGGTAATAAAAATATTTAAACAATACAAGATAATGTGAGTTATGGCAAAAGATGAAGTTTGCCTTGCGATTACAGTGTAGAAATATGTACTTTAAATGAACAAAGGGAAGGGAGGAAGGATGGGACTGAGGAGCAATCTCTCCAAATAGCAGTTTTCACTGCCCAGCAGAATTTGGGGCAAATATCTTCCACTTTTATCAACTTTCATACTTTCTAATATGTTACCAATTTTATACTTAGAAAAACCTGGAAGGAATTTTTTTTTAAACAAAGTAATTAGCATCTTTCTGTTACGTTTTCTTTTATACACCTCTCTGCTGTATCAAGTATCCATACCGAGACCTCACAAAAGTTTCTGGACTCCAACCAGGCTACCATATTAGGGACATTTTCCTAAAATATTCCTACTGAATTTGTGATGTCAATCACTGACAACAAGACTTTTCTAGAATCCTCTTGTGAGTCCAGTGGGGAGCTGGGTGGGACTAGACCTTAATCACCTCCACACAGCATTCCATCTCAGTCTCCAGAGGGGACGAAAGCTGCCAGGGGATCTTGGCACCACTTTCCAGACCCATGTTGTGGTGTATTTGCTTTTTGGCTTGAACTCCTCACACATATGCTTTGCCTTTCCGCTTTCAAGCAGAGGGCTCCTTGCCTGCACCCGTCTGGATGTCAGCAGGTGGCCTGCTGGCCTCAAAAGCTTTCTGCATGAATTACTGTGTGTGGTTTCTACACACTGAAACTTGGCACCCCTCCCCCCACACACACTTCCCTTGCTCCCCCCACTTCCCACTTGTATTTTCACTTGTATTAAAAGCCGTCCAGATTCTTGGCTTCGATATTGGGCCAAAGCCAGGCTTTCCTCAAAGAGTCACCTAGTTTCCACTTGCTAAGATACCATATTCCATTCCCCTTTCCAGATAAAATGGGCTCTAGTCACTTTCCAGCTTCTGGGCTCTTCTCCAATCCTGACTCCACATAGCCATCTGAATGAGCTGGTCTTAGCACTCCATGGCCCTAGAACCTTCTGTAGCTCCCATCAGGTTCAGGATAGTGTACATATTACTCAGATGGCAAGCAGGATCTTTCATGATAGCACTCCCACTTATGTATATTCAGTACGCACGTCCACCTCTATGGGCTAACACCAAGTTTCTGGTCTAGACAGTCTTTCTTACTCATCTCTGCTTTTCCACATGCTGTTCCTTCTGCCTTGTCCAATTTGTCTCCTGGCCAGGATCTCCTCATCTTTCCAAAGCCAGCTTGAGTGTCACCTCTCCTGAGAAGCTCCTCGATTTTTTGCCCGTCCACTGTCGTTCCATCCAGCCAAGGCATTCTTGCTGTACCCCTGCAAACACTAATGAGTATTTGCTAGGCCATCACTGTCCTCCATTGTATCCTGAGCTCCTTGTAAGGATGGCCCGGTCCTTTTCCTGTTTTTTTCTCAGTACCTAGCCTAATGTCCTACTTTCTCATAAATTGCAAACTCTCAAAAAATATATCTAGTAACTCTACTCTTGGGTATAATTTCCATATTTGCAAGATGTGTACAAGAATGTACACAGCAGCATGATTTGGATTAGTCACCAAACTGGAAATAACCCAAATGTCTACAACCATAGAATGGATAGTAAATCATGGCATTTTTAATAGTTCTATACAACAATGAACATGAATGAATTATAGCTACATGCAATAACATGAATTAATCTCAGAAACATAATTTTGAGTGGAAGAAGCCAGACTCAAAAGAGTCAGTGATGTGTAATTCCATTTATATAACCTCAGAAACAGTCCAAAGTCATCAATGGTGTTAGAAGCCATGGACTGGCTACCTGAAGGTATAGACCAGTGCTTTCAACCTTTTTTATTTTGTAGCACACTTGAACCTATAGTTAAGCTTCTGTGGCACCCTTAAATTATGATAATTTAAAAAAAGTAAGAAAAAGAATATACTTACTGCGCTTTGAACTTCTTTCAAAAATAATCTAATAAAAGATCTTTAAAGCTTTTTTGCGGCATACTAGTTAAAAATCACTGGTATCAAGTAACTGACCGGACGCCAGTCATGTTCTATTTCTTGATTTTTTTGGTGCTGGATACATGGACATTTTTACCCTGAAAATTTATCCAGTTGTATGATATTTATGACTTGTGCCCATAGATGTGTCTTATACTTTAATAAAGATTTTAATTTAGAAAAGTTCTCTCTGTGAAACTCATTTCTCTGTGGAGTCCAGGACAGGGATGTGGACACAGGGAGGTTTGACTCAAGTGACCTGCTGGCTTGACTGATGCTCTTTTCCCCCACCCAGAATTGAGTCACATGGCAGAAAGGAAAATTAAAGGACAAACGACCTCCTTAGATAGAGTTTAGGCTTTGCTTGGAGAAATGGGAGGCTCGGTTGTGTCAGCAGGCGTTCTTCGGATAGTTTGACTTCTCAATTTGAATTTTGTCAAACTCCACTAGCTCTGGAATAAGCCAGGGTATAAATAAATAAATTAGAATTTTCCTCTGTGCTCGTTATCTTCATCCTTCAGTGTTTAGGCTTCCGTCATCAATGGGCATAAGCTTTGGGGCCTGCACACATCGATCAAATCTTCCACAAATCTCATGGATTCCCATTTCACCACTGCAGTTTAAAATTGGTTTTTCTTGGTACAAGGCTTGTGCTTAATTATCCACATTAACATCTTTGAGCTAGTAGATTTTTTTTTCCTCCAAATTTTAAGAGGTCTACAAGGACCAGATGATGGGACATTTAAAAAATATATATATTTTTTCTTCTCTTTAAACAAACAGATAAGTGTGGAGAGGGAGTCTGGAGCCCTTGTCTTTGAAATAGCTTCAGCCATTTTGGCTGCCGCCTTCTGCAGCCTGCACCCTGGAGCCAGGCCAGCCATTGCTGCAACAACTCACCGGATTTCTCTCTCACATTCCGTAATGAAGGCCTTTCAGTGTCTGCGCAGATGGGAATTCTGCTGCCACCTTCTCATTTCACATTTCCTGCACTTTCTTTCCAAAGCACTCAGCCACCTAAAATAGAATCATAGTATCATAGTGTTTTGAGTCTGTGTGTAGGAATTTAGTGGGAGAAGGGACAGTGTGTGTGTAATGCCTTATAATTACCACATCCTGAGGTGATTTTTCTTATCGGAGGCTGTAAGATAGATGAAGGATGCAGAGGAGGGCTCAGAGGTCTCTCAGGAAACAGCACTGGACTTTTTTTGAAGGGGATGGTTGGGGGGACCCACCATAAGGCAGGACATCAGTGCTGACAGTGAGAGCAATGAGGAGAGAGGGGCCTGGAGAGTTTGCCTGGCTTGCCACCCACCAGCCCCCTCATGAAGCCACTGGCCTCATGAGGTCCCTTCCTCAGGGGGATAGCCCCCTCCTCTCTGCAGATATTCAATGGGCTCCCACAAGGATCAATCCCCACGTTCTACTCTGCCTACTTGAATCCTCTGTATCCTTCAAGATCTACTCAAATCTCTCCTCTGGGAAACCTTCCTGGATGGCTTGAGCTGGAAGTGATATCCTCCTCGTCGGAATATTGGTAGCCCCGATAATGCACATTCTGGCAGTGCCACCATATAAAGATGATTTACGGTAATGACAGCTAATGAAGCAACTGATTAACTGAGTACTTACTATATGCCAGGCACTATTCTCAGCATGTTGCACGTATAAAGTTGGAATTCTTACAGTGACTCCATGTGATAGGTTATATTATTATTCCCATTTTACAGATGGATGTGGAGGCCCATCATGATATCCTACCTCCCTAATCAGATTAGAAGCTCTGCTTACCATCTCTTCCACTTAGTGACTTGTCTCTCTCACAATACGAGGCTCAGGGCCTTGTAATCAGTAATTCCTCAACTAATATTTGTCCATTTGATGATGTGCTTGATGGAACTGAAGACCATGACTATAGAATTTAAAAAACATTTCTGACAGATATTCGACCTTTCTACTTCTGTCAACATGAGGACTGTGCAATGGGAGTGGGTAGGGTTGATCAAAACCACAGTAACAAAAACAAATCCTTAGTTGATCTGTACTGCATGCCAGACACTGTCGTAAGTGATGTGTGTTCATTCTTTCTCTTAATCTCGATTCCCCTTGCCCCTCAAAAGATCAGAAAGAGGTTGCAAAGCGCTTGCAAAAGAAGAAGGCATTGTAGCAAAAGGAATACAAGTCTAGTCAGTCAGAAAAAATTCTGCCTTTAGTTACTACCCAAGAATGCATGCCCTGAAGATCCTCCTTTGGAGGCGAGCCAAACATTTAGCTCTAAGCTTGCTAGTGTTTCCAGTGAAAATGGACACACAATCAATTACAGCACTTACATGCTTTAAGATAAAGACAAGCCAGCTATTCGGATGGAACACACATAAATGTTGCATCAAACCATTTCCCTTTACGATTCTTAGTGTCAGCCAATCTCTTCTTGCTGAAGAGCGGAAAGATAAACGCCATGCTGGGAGGAGGCAGATGATCAGGTCTGGGGGTGCAGTTGTGTTTGGTATAACTTACTCTGTCTAGGAAATTCTCTATGACTGCTATTTCTCACAACCACAGCCCCATACTGTCTGTGCCAGGCAGTTATCCAGACAATTAAAAGTTGTATGGGTGTTTTAATATAACACCTATGACCATACTATAGAACTAGCAGGCACAAGAATAGCGTTTAGAAAACTCAGTCCTATAGGCAATACAGAGCTTTAAAGACTGAATTCTTCAGTGGAGAAAATGAAATCCAAAGTCCTTTGCATGATTTGTGGTACTTTTCACAACCCGACCTCAAGCTGCTTTTC
Organism: Otolemur garnettii; assembly: GCF_000181295.1. Lineage (NCBI taxonomy): Eukaryota > Metazoa > Chordata > Mammalia > Primates > Galagidae > Otolemur > Otolemur garnettii. The sequence goes on from NW_003852401.1 coordinate 24,305,254, forward strand.
CAGACCTAATTTATTGTCCCCCTCAGCATCTTCATGCTCCATTCAAAGCAAGCTACATAGAGTTCCATGAATATACTCAAGGGCTGGCACTCATCAAGACCTCATCTGTGAGTCTAGAATTCTAGAAGTCCCTCTCCTTTCTCCCTTCTGCCCTTGCTTCTCGCCTAGTGGGTCACGAAGGATGTCCCCCTTCCTGTGAACCCTTACTACCTCCACCTAACAACTACTCCTGCCCTTCACTAGGTTCCCATAGCATCTTGCTTACATCCTATTTCATTATCCCGGTTAGTTAGCTCTCTGATTTGTCTGCCAAACTGTGAACACCTTGAGGGTAGAATGTGTCTTATTTATCTTCCATCCCAGCACTGGGGACATCGTCAGACCTGGATTTATTTCACCAAATATTTACTGAGTGCTTCCTGTACTGAAAAAGCAAGCTGGGAAAATTTCCATTCTGGGACGCAAGGCAAAAGTACATGAGTTACTCTCCAGGTGATCCAAATATGTCTCCACTCTTCTCCAAAGCCATCCAGTGGTATGTAATTGGATTATTCAATATGGCTTGGTATAGAAAAGGATGGCCCAATAAATAGTTCAAATAAACCACACACTAATTCCACTGACCTATTTTTTAACTAACAGTATTTTCCACATTTGAAAAGCTCCACTTGTATGTTAACCATTTATTTAAGGGTCTTCTCTTGTGTGGGCAACATCTGTCATGCCAAAGAACTTTGCAAAATTATATTTGGCGTGTGGCTGTATCACTTTACTCACCAATATAACGTATGGCCCTTCCAAATAAAACACAGCAACTATCCCAAGCGACCTTGGTAATATTGCAACAGAGCCAAGAAGAGGATCAGAATGAAAAAATATTAACTATTTCTCCTTCATGGCCTGACTTGAAGAGGACATTTAAGAGCTAAATTACCAAATTTCACTGCCATTGAAAGAACCTATTTGAGGGGAGGCCACAGAAAGAATTGTGCGAATCCAATCTTATTTCTGGACTTCTAAATCTTTTAACTAGCCAACCAGCACAAAAAGCCTTATTACAGACATGCAGAGTCACATGCATAAATGTGAAAACATTTCCCTAAATAGTGTTTCAGAGATGTGTAGAGCAATGGAAGCATTTTAGATACAGAAATTAGAAAAAGGATTTGAAAAGTTATTTTGCATCAAATTGTTTACGGTTAACATTATGTGGCCCATTGCAGCTAATGTGATGGTGGAGGGCAAAGCATGTGAAAGGAATAGTATCATCTTACAAGGCATCTGCCTCAAGGGATGCCTCTGTCAAATTTTTAAGCAAAGAATAATGGGCCACTTCTATAGATCCAAATAATGGGCTAGTTCTATAGATCCAGAGGATTCAGGTTCAGTTCTGAGGACTCAAGGTTCTCAAATTCCTCCATTTAGATGTCCTTATCCTATGTCCCAGGGCCCCATTCTTGCTCAAGGCCCTGACTTTACATTTGGAATGAGATTCAGCAGAGCTTCAAATTAAGCCTTTTCTGGAATTCACATAATTAGGTCATGGGCCTGATTTCCAGGCCAACCTTCCTTCCGTCTATAGTACTGAAGCATTTCTTTAAGTGCTCTCAGAGAGGCCTTTTGATCTGGGGTATGTTATGTCCTGAATTGGTGTTTAATTCAATTGATTCTGCCAACTCCACAACCCTAGAAAACCACTGGTGTTTCATCTTTTAAGTGTTGGTGAGTTTGTGACTGCTGGTCATCCCATCCCACTGGGCCACACATAAGATTGTTAGTAAGTGAGATATTCCAGCATGTTGCGTGATATCACTGTTCACTTGCCTCCTATAATGGTGCTCTTTTCTGGTTAGTTCAATAGCTAATAACTGAAGCATTTGCTATATCTTATAATTACAATAATTTTTATTCATAGTCAAGACAAAATACCAAGGAATGTAGAAGCCAGAATTCCTAGAAACATGTGCATTTGCTTATGTCTTACAAACTAATTTTAATAACTTACTAAACTAAGTTTAATAACTAAAAACATTCCTGGCAGTTCCTACCCTGCAATGACTTTGAAGAAGTTCTTAAAGCAGTACTGTTGTTACAATGTTATGTTCTGCCTGTGTCTTCCTTGCTGCGATTTTTATTTTTGTAAGAATGTTCATCTCTATTTTGGAGTGTCATCATTTGTTCTTTTTATTATTCCAGAACCTTCTTTTCCAACCCATTTTGGATAAATGAACTAATATGAAAGCATATAAGAAACCCATGCGTGGCATTACAGCAAGTATCAAGGGGCCAGGAAAAATCAATTTGTTCATTTCTTCTCTCTGTCCTTAAAATAGTGAACTGGACTTGAGATTTCAATTAGAAAACCAGAATTCCGCACCTAGGCCTGTCATTTATTGCTTCTATAAGCCTCAGCAATTACTCTCTGAGCCTTTTGCATCTTAAATAGGGATGATCAGAAAATGCACTTGAGATCATTCTAATACTCCTTCTTGCTCCTCATTCTCCAGTCACGTTAAGTTTAGTTTCCACAACATGCCAAACTCTCTCTTTACCACAATTTTATACTTGATTTTCCTCTGCCTGAAATGCTCTTCTTGCTACTCTTCAAATGGCTGGCATTTTACTCTTCAGATCTGAACTTAAATACGGCTTCCCTTCAGGTCTTGGAAATCTTTCCTTCACTGCTCTTTCCAAAGTAAATTATGTCATAAACTTCCCCATTACTGAACACTTTTCCCTTATCACACATAGAACAATCATTAATTATTGTATAAGCATATATATTTTGTCTGTACATCTAGCAAGAATGATACTTATGCAATGTTAGTTCAGGGGTTTGCAAAAAATAGACTCTTAATAAATACCTGTTAAATAAACATCTGAATTTACTTTGTTGAGCTTGAGTGAATTCTTAATGTATGTGTATATGAGAAAAACATTTTAATTGTTATCTATACTGAACTCTAGGTGCAAATAATATTCTATAATGTTCAAAAATATTCCTAAGACCTATGACTGGATCCTGCACTAAAAATAGCAGTATCTCTATAAACTTTATGGATTTTTCTTATGTGATAATGCTTCAAATGCTCACATCCAAAAGTCTTGCAGTTTTTTCTCAAATATGTCAGTTACTTTATCTTTAGTAAATTAATTTGTATACAAAATATGAGTTATAGAAGAATGCCACATTTTTGCAAGCGGTGTATAAATGATTGTGATTATATATATAGTGAGGAATAGCCTTTCCCTTTGCCTACCAGTCAAATTGTTCGAATTCCTTTGATGTTTGGAGTTCAGTGAGAAAAGCAGCATAGAGCTGAAATAAATGCACCTCTGAAATGCCAATCACAGAAGTGCCATTGGCTTTGAGCCCTGTCTTAATTGAACATTGGCTGTGTGTGAGAATGAACTACTTGGACACTGTCATAAGATTTGTATCCACAATGAGGAAAATGTGAGGCCTAAGGTTCAGGTGAAGATTGAAACTCTCTACCCTCCTGAAGGAAGTAGATCATGACCTTTCAGAGCTATCACTTTAAGTCCATTTTCTTTTCAGCCACCTGGAACATCAAATCAAGGAGCATCTTTGAAAGTCTCAGATTTTAAATTGCAAAGTGATACCCAAAACATCTAGCTGTTATGCACAGAGCTTGGGTGAGGGGAAATTAACCAAGCAGTGGTTTTTTAAAAGAGAAATTTGGCTGGCATCTTTTATACATCAGATAAAGGAAGCTTAAGTTGAAAACTTTTCCAGAAACAAAATCTTTTATGACTATAATTCTTTCACCAGTGTAATAATATTAAGTCTTGGAGTTATCATTGGAAATATACAGACTGGGAATGCTAGTCTGTAAAACTGATGAAATTACTATAATCAGTTACAAGTCCATTTCCCCATAATAGTGTACTGGTTCTCATAGGCACACAGCTTGCCTCCAGTAGATTATTTAATAATATTCACACACTACATTTCCCTAGATAATTTCTATAGGGATGTAAGAAATAGGATATAATTCAAGGACTCATTAATTTGTTGGAGGCCTTGGAGTTTCATCACTTTCCATTTCACATGGGGTCCAGATAGGGAGGAACACTATTGGCTTTATATTTTGAGCACCTGCAATGGGCCAGGGCCTGCACATATATTGTTTCATCTCATTCAGCCCTCTCTGTAACACTCTATTTTTCTTTGAAAAGGTTGATCGCAAGGAACTTGAGACAGATCACCAGTGAGCACAAACGAGTAAGTGGCAAAGCATGGGTGCAAACCCATCTCAGAGAGACTCCAAGACTCATGCTCTTTCCACTACACTATCTGCTTTTTGTTTGAAGTCTATTAAATGTAAGTCTATTCTTCTCATCAGTGTGAAAGCCAGTGAACCCTAGGATGGAAGGTTGGGCCAGTAACCTCCAAAGAATGCTCTCTAGTTTTGAATCTACATTCAGCTCCTCAGAGAGTTTTCTTTTGGGTGCTTATGGTGGTGTCTGTTGACATTTTCAGCCATGGTGGCAGCATCTTTAGCTTTGATTTCATTAATATTAATGGCCAGGAATTAAGGTTGGTTCCTATTAGATATTCATATCTGGATCTTTCTGCAGGAGAAACTCTCTTCAGTAGTGGTTACTTTAAGAAGTGGGGGCTCTCACCTATCTCACCCTCATACCATCCTTTGCCTTGCCCACTACAACCCTTTGGCAACAAATTATTCTTCTAACCACTGGCAGCTAAATTGTCAACATAGTCCTCTATGGGCTCTTCAGTTTCAGGTAGCTTTCACTACGTGAAACAAAGCTCTTTGGGGGAAAATTAATGCAATTCCTATATGAATTTCCACTGAGCACCAACATTTTGGTGGCTGCCTCAGCCAGTGTTTTACTTTGCTTGAAGCCAGAAAGTACTCAGCCTTCTCTTAATGTCAAAGGAGGATTATTCCCCAGGGAGACAGAAATAGGAAACTACATACTCTCTTCTGGAAATATCTTGATTCAGGTACTATAAAGATGGGATGATGTAAAATCTCTGACTCACCCTTCATGGTACACAGGAACATTTAAACAAAGACCAAAAGAGGTCTCAAGAGATTCCTTAGTAATTCTAAATAGTTACCTGGGGGAGCAACATTGGAATTATCTTCTCCAATCTTTAGATAATTATCATCCACTGATTACCACTGCCCAGCTAACATTGCATAGAACAGAGACAAGTCTTCCCTACTGAACTCTGCCCAAATTAAAGATTTATGAGAAAAGGGGGGAAACAAATTAAATCAGCCATAAACTGATTTAATAGAAAAATACAATTTCAACCCTTAAGGGCCTAACTCTCCTCTGAATCTGCCTGTATAACTCATATATTATTTAACTATTCTGTTTCAGAAATTATTTTTAATATGTTTAGAAAATATGTTGCCAGTTCAATGGTTAGCTTCTTAGAGATAGGTGTTTCGTACTACATTTGCTTAGCTATCTATACCTTCTAGCACAGTGACTTTCTATTCAGTAGGCCCTCTATAAATATTGCTTAGTTAATTAAACCAGAAGCTATGTGTTCTATAAAATAAAATAATTTCATGTTGTGCCAGCTCTGCAAACATAAGATATAGTACATAACAGAAGACATATTTAAACCTACCCAAGCATTGGGTATATAAGCATACTGACATTTAAGATACTGAAATATTTCCACTATAGAACTTTGTATAATCACCAATTCTTCAGTCTTCTGAAGTAGTTATTTAATGCTCCACTGGAATTTGATATCCAAATCATGAAATTTATTTAAAAAGTCAAATCTCATTAGAGACCCATCACTCAACATAATTTTCTGATTAATGAGTTACAGTACAAATGAAGCAAGTTTGCAGTTAATGAACTGCAAACAAATCTTTCTGTAAATAATAATTATTATTAATAACCAAATTAGTTTTAGACTTTAGGTTTATTTTCTTTGTATTTACATTAATTTGATTCCTTTACTCAAATCAATTAAGTTTCATCTAAAGATGATTCGAGAGATGTGACTTCTAAATTTTTAAAAACAAGCAACTTTTTAAAGTCTCCATAAATTTCCTAAGGGCATATAGCAAATGGAGAAATATATATTCAAGAAAATCTATATGGTCAACCAATATCTGGCAAGAGTACCAAGAATATGCAATGGAAAAAGGAAAGTCTCTTTAATAAGTGGTCTTGGGAAGACTGCATAGCCACATGCAAAACAAACAAAAAAAACCTTGTCTTAAAATTTTAAAAAGTTTACAAAAATTAAAATTAATTTAAGATTTGAATCTAAGATCTGAAACTATGAAACTCCTAGAAGAAAAGATAAGGAAAAAATCTTTGACATTGGCCTTGGTAATAATAATTTTGTTAAGTTGCACATCGAAAGCATAAGCAACACCAAAAATAAACAAGTAGGATTGCATGAAAGTAAAAAACTTCTGTACAACAGAAAAACAATTGACAAAATGAAAAGGCAGTCTATAGATGGGAGAAAATATTTTCAAACCATATATGTGATAAGGAGTTAATATTCAAAATATATAAGAAACTCACACAATTCAATAGCCTCTCCCCCCAAAACCAAAAAATGAGCAAAGGACCTGAATAGACTTTTTTTCTAAAGAAGATATACTAATGACCAACAGGTATTTGAAAAAATGCCCAGTATCACTAATTATCAGAGAAATGCAAATCAAAATCATGATGAGATATCACCTCACACCTGTAAGAATGGCTATTATCAAAAAAAAAACAAAAGATAGCAAGTATTGGAGAGGATATGATGAAAAGGGAACACTTGCATACGGTTGGTAGGAGTGTAAAGTAGTACAGTCATTATGCAAAACAGTTTGGAAGCTTCTAAAAAAGTTTAAAATAGAACTACCATATGATCCAGCAATTCCACTACAAGATATAGATCAAAATAAAATGAAATCAGTTTGTCAGAGAGATAGCTGCACCACCATGTTCACTGCAGCACAGTAGCCAAGATATAGAAATAAGCCAAGTGTCCACTGACAGATGAAGGGATGAGAAAAGTAATACTTATATACATAATAAAACATCATTCAGCCATAAAATAGAAGGAAGGAATCCTGCCATTTTAAACAACATAGGTGACCCTGGAAGCCATTATGCTAAGTGAAATAAGCCAGACAGAGAAAGACAAATACTTTATGATCTTATTTATACTTGGAATCTAAAAGAGTTAAACTCACAGAAACAGAGCAGAATAGTGGTTGCCAGAGGCTGAGAATAGGAGAAAACAGGAGGTGTTGAGCAAAAGATACAGACTTTGAGTTATAAGATGAATAAGATCTGGTGAACTCCTGTGCAACATGGGTGGTGATGGATATGTTGATTAATTCAGTGTATATGAGTATCAAATCATCATATTGTATACCATAAATATATATAATCTATATTTGTCAATTAAAATTTTAAAATTTAAGAAAAAGAATGATTTACTTGATCTTGTCAATAATAGTGAGAGCGTATGTCACTTAAGTCATGATCAATTCCCTACTTTATATTTATCTTGCAGCTCAGTATGATCAAAGCTGGTACTGGGGGATGGAGGGTTGCTGCCTCTTCCTTCTCTAAGCTACCAGTTATGTGAGATAATATTTCCCTTGGATGAGCAAGCTGTGAGCATTTTTCATCTTCTGGCTACATGTTGGAAAGTCTAATTTCCAGAAAAAGGTGGCCAAGACCCAGCCATACTAATAACTCATTAGTTCCACCTCAGGTACAGAAGGTTGATAATACTGGGAACCAATTATCTTCAGCTTAGTTTGTTCAGAGGGAGGATCTCCCATACTGAGAGAGGCAAACAGAAAATATCAGAGGCTTCTCCCCTGCCCAGTGCCCACCTCATAAAACATGGTATTCCAAGGGAAGTCGGCATTGTTCTTGCCATCAGTTCTAGAGAAGTGGATCAAAGATTTTTCCAGAGGGAGAGGCATTTCAAAATAATATAAGATGTAGAAGCTAACGGAATTTATTCACAACAGAGTATGGGAAAGTTCAATCCCAAAGGAACTCTGAAAGAACAATGGAGATTTTGGTGATAAGCAATAAGAGGAGGTGACTAGCTCCCTGAGAGTAATAAGCAAAGCAGTAAGCCAGATAGGTTACCAGAGACAACTAAGGAAAGAGATAATTGCTAAGATGAGCCTTTTTGGAGTCAGAACAAACCTCAAAGGCTTGCTCTACCATGGAGCCCCAAATTAATTGAATCAGACTGTGGAGCAATTTATTCACCAGAACATTATTTGTTTTAAACAAAACAAACAGACACAGTTTAACAGCAAGATAAGGAAAAGAGACAGAGAGAGCCCTGTTAAACTCAGTCATCCCAGAGTAACTGTGCCCATGCCCAAGTCTGACCCCTCTTAAGAAGGATATTTGAGGCATCACAGTATATGGGAAATAGATTTTATTAAAACACTTCTGCCAAGTTACTAAACAAACAAGCAAATAACAAGAATAAGCGCAGAAGGAGGGAAATCAATATCCAAAGTTGCTATAATATTACTCTGGTTTCCTTTTAGATCTTATAAATCTTTTGCCTTTTACCAAAGCTGATATATGTAGTATCAAAAGTATTCAGTTTTCAACAACATAAAAATTGTGAAACATTCAAAACACAAGACAGTGTGATCAATGCACAGGGGATAAAAATTAAGGTAGCAGAAATGGCCTCTAAGAGGACCCAGATGTAAGATTTAACATACTTCACATAAGCCACTATAAAATGATTTAAAGAACTAAGGAAACCATACTTAAGTAAAGGAAGGTATGCTTACAATGTCTCATTAAATAGAGAATAAAAACAAAGAGGTAGAAATTATAAAAATGAACTCAATGAAAATTCTGGATTTGAAAATGAAATGAAAAATTCTTTGAAAGGACTTAACACTGTTTAAACAGTAGAATAAATCAATGACCTTAAAGACAGATCAATATAGGTTATGCTATTCAAAATAACAGATCAAATAATGAAGAAAAAATGAACAGCACTTCAGAGAAATGTGGAATACTACATATGTATAATGGAATTATCAGAGGGAGAGAAGAGCAAGGAGTAGAAAAAAAAATTCAATGGAATGATGACTGAAAACTTTGAAAATCTGATGAAAAATAGTACTTTACACATCCAAGAAGTTCAACATATTCTAAGTAGTATAAAATCAAAGAGATCTATAGCCAGATATGCCATAATTGAAATGTTAAAAGACAAAGAGAGAAATTATTGAAAGTGCCAAGAGTAAATGTCTCAACATGTGTAAGGGAACACCACCACCACCACCAAATTAATACCTGATTTCTTATCAGAAACAAAGAAGTCAAATGGTACAGGGATAACATATTCAAAGGGGTGAAAGAAAAAACTTTCAACCAAGAAATTTATATCCACCATATAGAATTGAAAAACAATAGAGAAAATCAATAAAACCAAAATATTATGTGAAGAGATCAACAAAATCTCTAGTCAAACTTAATACCAAAAAAGAGAGAAGACTCATATTACTAAAGTCAGAAATAAAATAAAATGAATGTAAGAAAATATTGTGAATGATTGTATGCTAACAAATTAGAAAATCTATTCTAACTAAAATGAAAAAAGATTCTTAGAAAGATACAAACTACCAAAAGTGATAAAGAAAAAGAAATAAATAATGTTGAAAAGCGATAAAGAAGCAATAGGTAAACTGAATAAATTATAAAAGTAAAGAGATGAATTAGTAATAATAATAATTTTTAAAAGCTATATAAAAGGAAAGCCTAAGACCAGATGGCTTCAGTGGTAAATTCTATTGAACATTTGAAGAAAAGTTAGTACTGATACTTTGTGAACTCTCCCAAAAAATAGAAGAAGAGAAAACAATTCTCAATTCACTTTTTAAATTCAGTATAACCCTGATACCAAAACTGGACAAAAATATCCCAAGAAAAGAAAACTATAGGCTGATATCTTTTATGAATATAAACACAAATATCTTCAACAAAATTTAGCAAACCAAATCAAGCAACATGTGAAAAAGATTACACAGCATGACCAAGATATGCAAATGATTATACACCATGATAAAGTAGGATTTATCTTAGGAAAGCAAGATTAATTCAATGTTCTCAAATCAATTAATAAAACACAAGATTATCTCAATAATTGCTAAAAGAGAATTTGATAAAATAAAACACTCTTTCAAGATAGAAAAATACTAGGAATAGAAAAGAACAACCTCAATCTGAAAAAGAATGCTTATGAAAAGCTTGTCATCTTTAAAAGGACAAATCTAAATGCTCTCACTCATCCACTTCTGTTCAACATAGTACTAGAAGTTCTATCCAGGACGATTAAACAAGAAAAATTTTTTTTAAAAAATCATCAGATTGTAAAGGAAGGAGTAAAACTGTTTGCAGATGATGCCGGGTATAAGATCAATATACAAAACCTAACTGTATTTCTACATAATAGCAATGAATAATTAAAAATATTAAAAATATAATTCCACTTGTAAGAATATATAAAAAAACACTTAGAAATAAATTTCACAAAAGAAGTATAAAACTTACCCCCTGGAAATGACAAAACTCTGAAAGAAATTGAATACTTAATTAAATGGAAAGATATTCTTATTCATGCACTGGAAGAAATAAGATGGCAATCCTCCCCAAATTTATATACAGATTCAACACAATCCTTGTCAAATTTAAACCAACTTCTTCACAAAAATTGAAGTGATGGAATAGAGAACCTAGAGATGAACCCAGACACATATTGCCATTTGATCTTCAATAAACCAAACAAAAGCATACACTGGGGACAAGATTCCCAATTTAATAAATGGTGCATGAAGACCAGGTTAGCCACATGTAGAAGACTGAATCTAGACCTGCAATACTTATCACTTATAAAAATTCACACACATTGGATAAAAGATTTAAATTTAAGTCATGAAATGATAGGCTGGCCATGGTGGCTCACGCTTATAATCCTAGCACTTTGGGAGGCCAAGGTGGGTTAATTGCCTAAGCTCAGGAATTTGAGATGAGCCTGAGCAAAAGCAATAGCCCATCTTTACTAAAAATAGAAAAATCAGTTGGGTGTAGTGGCAGATACCTGTAGTCCCAGCCACTCGGGAGGCTGAGGCAAGGTGATTGCTTAAGTCTAAGAGTTTGAAGTTGCTCTGAGATAAACTGCCACAGCACTATACCCAGGGCACAGAATGAGACTCTATCTCAAAAATAGTAAAAAAAAAAAAAATTTAAAAGACGTAAGACAATAAAAGTTTTAGAAGAAAGTGTGGGAATAACTCTTAACAACATTGGCCTGGGAAAAGATTTTATGAAGAAGACCCCATTGGCAATTGCAGCAACACCAAAAATAGATGAATGGGACATGATCAAACTAAAAAGCTTCTGTATAGCTAAGGGCACAACAACTAAGGCATACAGACAACCTTCAGAATGGGAGAAGATATTTGCATGCTACAAATCTAACAAAGGTCTGATAACTAGAATCTACTGAGAACTCAAACTAATCAAAAAGAAAAGAGCAAACAATCCCATTTATTAGTGGGCCAGAGACATGAACAGAAACTTCTCTGAAGAAGACAGATGAATGAATGACAAATACATGAATAAATGCTCATTGCCTCTAATCATCAGAAAAATGCAAATCAAGCCTGCCTTGAGATATCACCTAACCCCAGTGAGAATAGCTCACATCACAAAGTCCCAAATCTGCAGATGCTGGCGTGGATATGGAGAGAAGGGAACACTTACACTGGTGGTGGGATTGCAAACTTATATAGCTTCTATGGAAAGAAGTATGGAGAATCCTCAAAGAGCTAAAAGTAAACCTGTTTAATCCTGCAATCCCATTACTAGGTATCTACCCAGCAGAATAGAAATCTTTTTTTTTTTTTTTTTTTTTTGAGACAGAGCCTCAAGCTGTCCCCCTGGGTAGAGTGCCGTGGCATTACAGCTCACAGCAACCTCCAACTCCCGGGCTCAAGCGAGTCTCCTGCCTCCGCCTCCCAAGTAGCTGGGACCACAGGCGCCCACGACAACGCCTGGCTATTTTTAGGTTGCAGCTGTCATTGTTGTTTGGCGGGTCCGGGCTGGGGATTCGAACCCGCCACCTTAGGTGTACGTGGCTGGCACCTTAGCCGGTTGAGCTATAGGCGCCGAGCCCAGAAATCATTTTGCCATAGGGACTCTTGCACTAGAAGGTTTATTACAGGTCAATTCACAATCACTAAGATGTGGAATCAACCCAAGTGCCATCAACTCATGAATGGATTAATAAACTGTGGTATATGTATATCATGGAATACTATTCAGCCATAAAAAGATGGTGATTTTACCTCTTTTGTATTAACCTAGATGGAGTTGAAGAACATTCTACTTAGTAGAGTATCACAAGAATGGAAAAGCAAGTGTCCAGTGTATTCAATACTAATATGAAACCAATAGATGAACAACAATAGCCCCACATGAGAGAAAAACAAAATTAAATTCAAGTGGGGGAAGGAGGACAGAAGAATAGGGTGGTGTGGAAGATGGAGGGGGACTAGTGAACTCTCACATAATGGGCACAATGTATATTTTCTGGGTGAAGAACCCAGTTAGAACTTGAACTTTACCTAACAAATGCAAACAATGTAACCTAATCATTTGTATACTCAATCTCAATTTTTAAAAAAGAAATTGAAATGATGATCCTAAAATTCATAAAAAATTTAAGGGACCCAGAATAGCCACAACAATCTTGAAAAAGAAGGAAAACAAATAGAGGACTCTGACTTCCTAATTTTAAAACTTACTACAAAGCTATACTAATCAGGACAGTGTGATACTGGCATAAGGGTACACATATAGATTTACACTTATGACTTTGAATAGAATTTGGAGTCAAGATTTTACCCTTAGATTACGGTCAACTGATTTTCAACAAGAGTGAAAAGACAGTTTAATGATGGAAATAATAGTCTTTTGACAAATGGTTCTGGGACAACTGAGTACCCAGATACAAAAGAATGAAATGGGATCCTTACCTCACATCATATACAAAAATTAACTCAAAAATGGATCAGAATTCTAAATTTAAGAGCTAAAAATATAAAACATTTAGAAGACATAGGTATAAATTATTATGACCTTGAATCAGACAGTTCCTTAGCTATAACACCAAAATCCTAAGCAAAGAGAGGAAAAAAATAGGTAAATTTGGCTTCACTAAAGTAAAAAGTATTTCTGCTACCAAGAATGCCATTAACAAAGTTAAAAGACAATCCACTAAATAGCAGAAAATGTTTGCAAATCATATATCTGTTAAGGGATAAAGAGCTCTTAATGATGTAATAATAAAAAAGAAGTACCTCGATTAAAATTAGGCCAAGGATTTTAATAGATATTTTCCCTAAGAAGATATACAAATTGGCCTACAAGCACATAAAGGTATTCTTGATAACATTTGTCATCAGAGATATGTAAATCAAAATTACAATGAGATATCACTTCACACCCACTAGAATGACTATAGTTTAAAGGATTTTATGTTCTTTTGGGGTGACAATTTTTTTTTTTTTTGAAACAGAGTCTCAGTATGTCACCCTTGGTAGAGTGCTGTGGTGTCAGAGCTCACAGCAACCTCAAACTCTGGGGCTTAAGTGATTCTTTTGCCTCAGCCTCCCAAGTAGCTGAGACTGCAGGTGCCCACCATAGGCTATTTAATTTTTTTTCTTTTTAATATTTCAAGTTAATGGAAGGGTACAAACAACTAGGTTACAATGTTTGCATTTGTTAGGTAAAGTCCCTCTTGTAGTTGTGTTTCGCACTCAAGAGGTGTGTCATATACCCTTGCTTCGTGCTTACTAAGTGGGAGCACACCAATCCCCTCCCTTCACCTGTTTCCCCCTTCCCCTATTCCCCCTCTCTCCAACGTGATTTGAATTGAGTTTTTGCCTTACGTGGATCATCTACTGGGTTTATATTAGTATTGAGTACATCGGATACATGCTGCTAAAAAGATATTTTTAAAAGTATTGATGCAGTTATACTATATTGATGAAGAACCCTAATACCCTGTTGATGGGACTACAAAATGGTAAATCCATTTTGGCAAATAGTCTGGCATCTTCTAAAAGCATTAAATAGTATAGAGTTATAAAAGTACTCAGCAATTTGACTCCTAGGTATATATCCAGGAAAAATGAAAACACAGTTTTACACAATCACTTGTACATGAATGTTCATAGGAGCATTGTTCACAATAGCCATAAAATACAAGCAACCCAAATGCCCATCAACTGATAAAAGAATGAATAAATTGTGGTATATCTATACAAAGGAATACTGTTCATCCATCAGTAGGAATGAAACATGCTATAACATGGATGAAACTTGAAAACATGATAAGTAAAGAAACCAATTACGGGCGGTGCCTGTGGCTCAAAGGAGTAAGGTGCTGGCCCCATATGCCAGAGGTAGTGGGTTCAAACCCAGCCCTGGCCAAAAAAACTGAAAAAAAAAGAAAAGAAAAGAAAAAGAAACCAATTACTAAAGACCACTTACTGTATGATTTGATTTATATGAAATATCCAAATTTGGCAAATCTATGGAGACAACCATTTGGTGGTTGTCTATGGGTGGCAAACTTGGAGATAAATGGGGAGTGACTGTGATTGAGGTATGGGTTTGGTTTTTGTTTTTGGAGGTGATGAAAATGACCTAAAATAAATTATAGGGAAGGTTGTACAACTCTGTGAATATACTAAAAATCATTGACTTCTATACTTTAAATAGGTGAACTGTATGTTATATGAATTATATAAATAAAGCTGTTAAAGCTCAATATAGCTATTATATATAAAAATAAAAGATAACTGGAACATGCTTCATTTGTATAAAATATATGCATTCCTGCTTTGAAGTTATTAAAATGTCCCAGAAACCAGCTCACTATTCCCTACTGCTCTAGGCTTCTCTGGAAAAATGGTTCATGGCTCCAAAAACTATTTTTAGCATTAAGTAATAAGAAGAAGAGCTAAGTTCAGACTATGGTCAAATTTGTCTCTATTCTCTCACTCCTGGTGAAATGGGTACTGCCACACCATTGGCCACTGGGAGTGACCAAGTGAGTGAGCATTGAATTTTAGAGCAAGGAGGAACTTTAGAGACTGCTTAAAAAATGTCACACAGAGTTTTTCTATTAATGTGAGTTCTACCATAGTAGACTTTGACACACAGACTTGGGTTCAGGAGGTTTACTTGGGTGGTTATCCCAGGAAACACAAGTGAGAAGTAGGGAAAGTCAGACACAGGAATGAGAAAGTCCAGTAAAAGGTACAGTAAACCATGGGTTGCAATACAAATAATTGTGGCTCAATTCTGCTGAAGATGTATTTAAAAGACATGAAGACATACCCCTCAAAATTGCATCATGGGGGTAGAGAGACTGAGGCATGTATTCTCTGCCTCATACCTCCCCTCCCTAGGGATGGCTTCTGGCAGCATCAACTCTCATACACTTCTGGGCTGTGTCTACTTGCCACAGAACAAAGTTACTGCTGAAGAAATCCTGTCAGCTTAGAAAAAGAGAGATACAGATGGTTGAGAGAGAAGCTGACAGCTTTCTGGGCCTGTTGCTACAGGTGCAAGTGAGCCAAGGTGGGCCATGGGAATATAGGATGGGGAAGCATCTACCACCATGTCCTATGGTTTGATAGATAGAGATAGGGGTGGGGTCTCCGCCATTTCCCTGGCTCAGAAGGGAATTTCTTACTGGCCCTACCTGCCCCACCTTGATCTGAAAGCAAATTTCCCTTCATTATCATACCCCCCCAAAGTGACCCAGTCCCTTGTTGTTCTGTGGGTATATGTGTGTCTAGGATCTTTATACCAGCAGCTTGTCTACAGGAGACGGGCCCATCTAGAACAGGGGAGGGGTTTAGGCAGACTCTCATGGATAATAACAAATGTCACTTCTATCAAGATGTTCATGGTTCTGTGGATTACTCATAGGAAGCTTATAGGACACACACACAGAAGAGGGACACACTAGCTCAGTGCAGAGTCATCTTTCTCATAGCTCCTCAGGGCATGAAAGGTATCTTCTCCCCAACCCCAGCCCTTAGTTTCTCCCTATTTCTACCTTACTGTAAGTCTTACTGACTGGGAGAATTCATTCCTCTACTTGGAATCCAGGTGTCTGCACCATACACCTATTCATTAGTGGTAAACAGTTTAATAACATAGATTAATAGTCAAATATATGAATTTTACATGTTTAATCTACCAAGTGTAGAAAATAAATGTCTTAACACAATAACTAAGAAAATGCAGTAAAACTATGTTAACCAGTTTGATGAAACTATTTCAAATTGTATATAAAACCAGCACATTGTACCCCATAATTGCATTAATGTACACAGCTATGAATAAAAAAAAGAGAGAGATAAAATGTCAGGTTCAACCCAGCTACATATCTCCAGTTGATCTTTGATAAGCCTAACAAAAGCATGTACTGGGGAAAAGAATCCCTATTTAATAAACAGTGCTAGGAGAACTGGTTAGCCACATGTAGAAGACTGAAATCAGACCCACACCTCTCACCACTGACAAAACTGATTCTCACTGGGTAAAAGATTTAATTTTATGACACAAAATAATAAAAGTTTTAGAAAAGAGTGTGGGAAAAATGCTCGAAAATAGTGGTCTGGGAAAAGACTTTATGAGGAAGACCCCCCTGGAAACTGTAGCAATACCAAAAATAAATAAATATTTGATCAAGCTAAAAAGCTTCTGCACTTCTAAGGGTACCACAACCAAAACAAACAGACAGCCTTCAGAATGGGAGAAGATTTTTGCATGTTATGAATCTGACAAATGTCTGATAACTAGAATTTACAGAGAACTCAAATTAATCAACAAAAAAAGAGCAAACAACCCCATTTATAAGTGGGCAAGAGACTTGAGCAGAAACTTCTCTGAAGATGACAGACTAATGGCCAACAAACACATGAAAAAATGTTCATCTTTAATCATCAGAGAAATGCAAATCAAAACCACTTTGAGATATCAACTAACTGCAGTAAGATTAGCCCACATCACAAAGTCCCAAATCTGCAAATACTGGTGTGGATGTGGAGAGAAGGAAGCATTTCTACATTGCTGATGGGATTGCAAACTACTACAACCTTTATGGAAAGACATATGGAGACCCTCCATTTGATCCTGCAATTCTGTTACTAGGTATCTACCCAGAAGGACAAAAATCATTTTACCACAAAGCCATTTGCACTAGAATGTTTATTGCAGCTCAATTCACAACTGCCAAGTTGTGGAAACAACCCAAGTGCCCACCAACCCATGAATGGATTAACAAACTACAGCAATAGGGATGGGAATCTCCACTATTTCCCTGGCCGGAGGGACGGAAACCCATTCTGAATGTTTACCTGGATGATTCTTCTTAGTAAAGTATCACAAGAATGAAAAAACAAGTATCTGATGTGCTCAAAGCTAATATGAAACCAATATATAAACAATTGCACACCCACACAATGATCAAACACAAGTATAGTCTAGCAAGGGGGGAGGGGGAGAAGGGAAAGAGAAGGAGGGAGGGAGAAGGGGATTGGCGGGATCTCACCTACTGTGTACAGTGGGAGGGTGTTCAACACGCCCCCTGGGTGAAGGGCTCTACCACACCTTGAAGTTTACCTCGGAAGTGAGAACCTTGTAACCTAAAAATTTGTGCTCTCATGTTAATTTGAAATAAAAAATAAAGAAAGAAAAGAAAATGTCAGGTTTGAGAGAGTCAGATTCATATCCTAAGAATACGACTCCTCTGAGCATTTTCTACAGTCCTGAGCCTTGACTATCCTCAAGGAAATGTTTAAAGTTCACTGTACATTCTGCATGTTCTTGACCAGAGAAGTTTTTAATGGAGCATCTCGTGGAACTAATGTTCTATAGAACACCCTTGGAGACACATTGGTGTAGCTCACTGAGGTCCAGGGTGGTGAAGTGTCCTACGTCGTGCTGTAAGTTACTGATGGAGCCTGAATCTGTAGCCAGAGCTCCTGTCTCTCAGGTGCCCCTTGCTCAGCAGCAACAAATGCTCACAAGTTTGCGTTGGGATGGCCAGCTTAGGAATTGTCCTTCCTGTTGATTGGAAATTTGAGAAATCATTCTCCTTCCACATCAGAACGAGGTGAAGGAAAATGTTGATAAGCACTCTGGTGTCAGTTAAGGGGAGAAACAACTAAATAAAGACGAGAAAAAGAATGACTTAAAACCCAGGTGTGTGGGGTGTGACAGAGGTAGCTAGCTTTCTAGCAAAACTTCATGCTAACCTCCCTTGGGTGTGTGGGCAGGAATGTAATTGTGCAGCCGGGTGCAGCCGGGTGGCAAGTTCTTCCTACTGAATGTGCAGGTGGGGGGTTTAAGCTAGAAGGATCCTGTCTCCATTCTCTCTTGCCTCTTCTACCAGCTGATAATCCAAAACTCTGAGGCCGTAGGGAAGGCAAAGCCACTCAACAGAAAGAGTAAAGCCACAAACTAGCTATGCAGGACTCTTACTTAAGCAAGAAATAAGCTTCCATTGTGTTCAGCCACTGAATATTTTAGGTTTGATAACAATAGTTGCCGTTGCCAGAGTTAATATGCTGGGAGCTGGAAGAGAATTGGGGGCATAAGAAGAGATGAGGGATGTCAAGAACTAGGGGCTGATGAATTAGAAGTTGGGGGACACATCTGAACCGGGAATGAACCTGAGACAAAACAGATCTACCCTTAATCTCGGGGAGTGTCAGGCCCAGCAGACATGGCATCCCTGCCATGCCCTCCTTCTCCTCGCCTTTGTCCAATTGCTGACCGTATTGCCTAACCCTGCTGAGCATCCATCCTAGTATTTACTCCTCTCCATTCCCACTGCCAGTACCCCGGGCTGAGCCATCTTCTTTTGGTTGTGTTACTTCAAATGCTCTCTAACTAGTCTTAGATTCTGTTAGTCACTTCCCACTTCCCTTTACCCCTCACAAATCCTTTCTCCAGGCTGTGGCCAGAATCATCTTTATAATACACAATCTTCTTTATTGCCCACTTTCCGGCCCCTGGATTAAACCCCCACAATTAATTTTAGAGTGATTACTATTATAATAGTAATCCAAAGTCCTTTGCTGATGACACACACGGCCTTCCTTGCATGATACGGCCTCTATCTCAGCACTCATCTCTCCCATCCTGAGACTGTATTTCAGCCGTTGTTAACTTCTCTGGCTCCCTGAGTGGGTCACACCTCTCTTGCCTCTTATCCATCACATAAGATGCTCCCATTTCCTGAAATGTCCTGCCCCTGCCCTCCCCCTCTCCACGTCCCAGTTTTCTCCTTTCCAACAGTTGGACTTCAACTCAGCCTGTCATCTTTTCTGGGAAGGTTTCTTTGATACCTTCAGACCGGGTGAGCTTATTTTTTGTCTGTCCTTAGTATCCTGTTCATGTCCCCATCAAAGGACTTTCATAGTCTCCTCTGTTTGTCTGTTTCTTCTATGAGACTGATCCTTGAGGGCAGAAACACCTCCTTCACCTTTGAATCTGAGCATTTCACGGGTGTTTAGCACAGAGCAGACACTCAGTACATTTGTTTTTCCCTTTGCCTGGGTGAATAGTTGGGACGGATACCTATTTAGTACATGCCTAAAAAAAGAAAAAGTGTACATAGGACAATAAACAATGTTGGTTAACTATTAGTGAAAATAGGATTACATTTTTCCAGGCCTCCTTCTGTTGCAAGGCTTGGTTATCCCTAGGGCAGCGATTTTTAACCAGTGTGCTATGAGAGGATCTTAGGTGTGCCATGAAAATTTTTAAAGATCATCAATTAAATTATTTTCAAAAGAAGTTCAAAGCACAATAAGTATATTCCTTTTTTGGATGAACATAATTTAACTGTGCCATGGAAGTTTAACTATAGGTTCAAGTGTGCTGTGAGATTTAAAAAGGTTGAAAAACACTGCCCTCAGGCCTCAGAGTTTTTGGTATCAGCTGGAGGAAGAGACAAGAGAGAATGGAGAAAGTATCCTTATTGCTTAAGGATTTATTTAACTCTGCTCCATAAACATCTTTTAACATGATTTTCCGAAGTTACTGTGTTTGGCTGTTGTAAAGGATTGGATTGATCAATTGCTTAGTTGCTTATTTATTAATATGAGAGCAGAAAAGTCAGTATACCCCACTGTCATTTTCTGCAAGCAAGGACTGGAAGAAACCTAGTTGTTTGGTCGGGGGAATGAAGCACACATGGGGTTAAGACCTTGACTTTGGAGTGAAAGATGTCTGGGTTTAATTTTGCTGTAACATTTACTAGCCATGTGACCTTGTGCAATGAAATTATGTTTCTAAAGTCCTCAGCAGAGTGCCTGGTACATAATAAGAGCTCAACAGCAGTAATGATTAATGTTACATTCTCCCCAAATAGTAATATTAATTTTATCATTGTCCTGCCCGAAATTGTTGTTAGACCGTGACTAAGGCATCATCGGGAGGTTTGTACACTGTGTACAGGAAAAGTAACCAAGAAAGACAAGCCCTATGAGGTCATAAGGGGAGACCTCATGCTTCTTATTGGACAGCCAAGAAAACCCACGTTCAGCAAGGGTAGGAGACCTGCTCCTAGTCACGTAGCTAGGAAGGGCAGAGCTGAGACTAAAACCAGAATTTCTGATTCCAAAGCCAGTTCTCTTTCCACTATAGTGCACGGCCTCTGGGCATTAGCATTTCCAGGTCCCACAGGCTGCTAAATTTCTAAGATCAAATAAGACTTTGGATTCCAAATAGGCAGACTGGGACTTCCTGTTCTCCTCTCTCTATTCATAGGATAGTGGGCCCATGGGGCATTCTGCACAGCTTCAGAGCCCTTAGATGTGAGTCCCCTCCCTAAGCTATCCTTTGTTTCAAGGGCACAGACTGGCTCCATGAGGCCAAAGTATCTTTTCATAGACCTGCCTCTGTGTTGCCTCCCAAGGCAGAGCTGGGATTGTGGTTTATCCTTTGCACTCCAGAAGCCCAGAGACCCCAGGGCTTTTATGCCTGGTAGACACATGCCATGGAAACTGCATACACTTACCACTTGAATGAACATCAGAATGTGCTAAATCTCTGAAGTACGGTTCTCAGAGAAAACTGAAAAAGTAGATTACACTTACAGTACTTAGAAAGTCATGGATTGGCTCGATGTCAAAGCTCAGTGGTGAGGGCGCTGGCCACATACACTGGGCCTAGTGGGTTCAAACCCAGCCTGGGCCTGCTAAAAAAAACAATGACAACTGCAACAAAAAATAGCCAGGCATTGTGGCAGACACCTGTAGTCCCAGCTACTTGGGAGGCTAAGGTAAGAGAATCACTTAAGCCCAAGAGTTTAAAAGTTGCTGTGAGCACCATAGCACTCTACTGAGTGCAACATAATGAAACTCTGTCTCACACACACACACACACACACAAAAGTCATGGATTGTTCAAGCTCAGTAGGATCTGAGGCCTCATTTAGCCTTAACTATTTGTAGAGGAGGAAATCTGGGCATAGAAATAGGCAGGCCTATGTATCCAGGCTGTGACAATAGTGGCTGTGAGCTGTCTGCTGGGTCCCATTCCACCAGCTTTTCCATCCTATTCATATACTTCTCTCTAGAACATAATCATAATTAGATACCCCTTAAATAGGAGACCAATGGCCTCAGACATGGAAACCTACTTAGGACATTTGCCATCACCCTAGGGAGCCATTTGGCACAGACCTTTGTGAGTGACCGGGGACATCTCCTCAAGATGGGATGGTTTGGGAGGTCCCAGTCCTGGCAGAATTTGTGTTAATAGAGACCATCTGGAAGCATGTACAATTCTAGAGCTGCTTCAGTCATGGTTCTCACAGCTGGTTCTCCAGTATACAGAGACATGTGCTGGAAAGGCAAGGCATTCATTAAGCACCTTGAGTCAAAAAAAAAAAAAAAACAAAACCAGAATCAGGAGAGTGGCTCAGGTATCCATTAGCTCAATATTCATTCTCCAGTCCCCCATTGAGTGGGACTGGAGAATGAATGTTGCCCAGCCATTTA
The DNA here is from genome assembly GCF_000181295.1 of Otolemur garnettii. Lineage (NCBI taxonomy): Eukaryota > Metazoa > Chordata > Mammalia > Primates > Galagidae > Otolemur > Otolemur garnettii. The sequence continues at coordinate 24,327,384 of NW_003852401.1, forward strand.
ATCTACACTTAGCCTAGTGCTTCTCTGTAAGTGGGAGGGGAATCTTAATGGGATCAAGCTGAGTGAGTTGATCACTCAAGTGAGTTGATCACTTCCTGGAAGCTTTGATGTCTTCAAAACCCTATAGGATATTGAGATCTCAGAACCTCTCAGAGGGGTTTTGAACCAGAATTTGCTCTGGTCAGATAGAATATCAGTGTCCCTTCTTCTCCACCATCTCCTATTTTTGGCTTTCTACTCCCAGTCCTAAGTCAGGGACAGGCACCTGCGTTGTGGCAGGCAGGGCTGAAGGAGTCCTTTCCATCGCAGAGGACAATTCACAGAGAAGCCAAAAACAGATCAGGTGGGGAAAACTGCCTTGTGAGAATACTAAATTTCATCCCATTTAAGGTAGGAAATAGGATTGTGTTTTGTTTTGTTTTTGAGATGGAGTCTCAATCTATTGCCCCAGCTAGAGTGCTATGGTATCATAGCTCACAGCAACCTTGCACTCCTGGGTTTAAGCTATCCTCCTGTCTCAGCCTCCCAATGAGCTGGGACTATAGGTACACACCACAGTGCCCAGATAGTTTTTTTGTATTTTAGCTCTTGCTCAGGCTGGTCTCAAACTCTAAGGTTGGCGTTCCACCAACCTTAGCCTCCCAGGGTTTTAGAACTATAGGCATGAGCCACCACTCCAGGCCTATTTCTTTATTCTTAAGCCTCCATTATCTTCCTTGCCATTCTATTCATAGAAGAGACCCAATAATGACTAGATAAACTAATCAATAAACTCGTAAACTGTAAAAAGTGATTGAGTTAACAAGTAGATGAGTGAACTATTAAAGATAGAGGATAATTGCTGAAAAACACAAAGGAATTGCAAAACCTTGACAATGCATGCATAAATTTTCATGAATTCTATGACAGAGAAGGAAGTTCATCTGTTTATATAATTCTTATCTATATAGCATTTCTTTTGCTCATTTCTGAACTCTGTAAAATAAGAAACCTTTAAGTGAACTATTTTCTCTAAACATTTAAAATAACTGTAGGGTGTTATTCCTTTTATTTCTCTAGCTAGTTGAATATTTGTTCCCAATATGAGCTACTTTTCACTTATATTATCTCAGTATCTTTTCTATAGTCTCTGCCTGGCCTGGTCATCACTATAGTCATTAACACCCTAGTATGAAAGTAGCAAATGAAAACAAGACAGTAAAATGGTAAAGAGGGGGGTTCTAGAGGCAGACAGCCCTGTTATCCTGACTCCTGAGTATACCATTTAACAGAGTGACTTTGCACAAGTTACTTAGCCTCTGGATTATAATGAAATTTACTTGTATGATTGTGAGTAATCCTGTAAGGAAAGTATTTTGCTTTGCATTTATCACAGGGTGAATGCTCCATAAATTATAGTTAGTGGTATCATTATATTGTTACACTATTGCATTGCATTATATCATATAACATATCATCATCAATGATGTTGTATTCTACATAGTAGTATAGTGTCAGTTGTGATCTATGTTTACCAAAGTCACATCTTCCATAGAGTTCTCCAATTACCTTCTTTCTACCCCAAACTCAGATCACCCTTTATTTCTCTGTTATATACATTCTGAGAGGGAGAACCCAGCACTCTTTAAGGAGAATTATCTCAAAATCAACACTCATAAATCTGTAGCCTTTATATATACCAACAGCAGCCAAGCGGAAAAAACAGTCAAGGACTCTATTCTGTTCAAAGTAGTGCCAAAGAAGATGAAATATTTGGGGTAGATGTATGGAACAGAATAGAGAGCCAACAGATGAATCCAGCTACTTCCCATTACCTGATCTTTAACAAGTCAATTAAAAACATTAAGTGGAGAAAAGATTCCCTATTTAACAAATGGTGCTGGGCGAACTGGCTGGCAACCTGTAGAAGACTGAAACTGGATCCACACCTTTCACCATTAACTAAGATAGACTCTCACTGGATTAAAGATTTAAACTTAAGACATGAAACTATGAAAATATTAGAATAAAGTGTAGGGAAAACACTTGAAGAAATCATCCTGGGTGAAAAGTTTATGAGGAGGACTCCCTGGGCAATTGAAGCAACATCAAAAATACACTATTAGGACCTGATCAAACTAAAGAGCTTCTGCACAGCCAAGAACACAGTAAGTAAAGCAAGCAGAAACCCCTAAGAATGGGAGAAGATATTTGCAGGTTATGTCTCTGACAAAGGTTTAATAACCAGAATCCATGGAGAACTTGAACGTATTAGCAAGAAAAGATCAAGTGATCCCATCTCAGGCTGGGCAAGGGACTTGAAGAGAAATTTCCCTAAAGAAGATAGGTGCATGGCCTACAGATATATGAAAAAATGCTCACCATCCTTAATCATCAGAGAAATGCAAATCAAAACTACTTTGAGATATCACCTAACTCCAGT